>NW_006800098.1:1157501-1213906 GCF_000485575.1 Poecilia formosa
GTGTAAAACAATTCCATAAATAAATAAAAATAATTTTAAAAATGTGTTAATTGGCTTACAGTTTTCTGAAGGGAAACGAATCAAATCTATTTTCACCTGATACAGGCCTTTAAATAAAGACCCAGCACTAAAAATTTCCCTTGTACTTTGCATAGCAATGCTTGTCCATTTAAGAAAGGATGCCCTATCTTTAATGGGCTTTGTGTTTACATTCAAAGACTCTGGTTCAAGCCTGTCAGTGACGTCAATCTGTGACGAGTGTTTCGGGCTTTGAGTTCGTCAGGGTGAAGGAGCTGTATTCCTACGCTCCTTCACATACGCACAAACGCTCGCTCTAACCCCCGAGACGAAGACACGTGAAAAGTAAAACTCGCCACATTTACCCCGTTATGTGCGCGAGGTGAAGGAGCGTAAGGGCGCGCTGAAGTGTATGCGAAGACATCATCGGCGCGCCGCCCCCTCTGGTGCAGCGCCCCGATGCATTGCAATGCGCTGCATACCCACTTTTTGCGTCACTGGATATAAATATTTATTTCTAATAAATATGTCATTTTCCCAATCCATTTGACCACCAAACCTTTAGTTTATATTGACAGCAGTAAAAGCAATAACCTGCTGAACCAATGAGGGGCAGGTGAGCCATATATATGCATTTTACATTCTCCTAGGTATGTCTTTAACCTCTCTCTACCTTTAGAGATAAAGGATCATTTATATTTGATGGGTATTGTTTTCTATCGTTACCTGCGAAAGAAAATTACTAGTGACCAAATGATCGCAGATTTCCTACATTCAAAGACTCTGGTTCAGTCGGTCATTGACGTCAATCTGTGACGTATGATTCGGAGTTTAAGTTCGCCACAGTAGGGTCACGTGACCAATGACCATCAGAGCCAATCATGTGCAGGCGACTGCACAGTCCTATTTACATACAGTACTTGAATCGAGGGCCTTTACTTTTTTTTTTTTGTCTTAAAGTTTATTTATTTTGAAATCGAAGCATCTCAAATAAAATAAGTCATTAACAGCTTAGTGTTGATTTATGGAAAAAGTGGGGCAGGTGTTATTTTATGTTCGAGTCATTTTTTTTTTTTTTCCACAATGGAAATCTTTGATAATGTCCACAATTGGAGCATCAAGAGTGCTTATTAAACATTGCGAGTTCACATCTGTGACCGTGTGATTCGTCGTCGTCTCAGGCCTGAAGCACATGGTTGATAACCTGGTCCAACATCCTGAATCACGTCAGAGCACCTTTACTAATGTCTTCTCTTTTTAAAGACGGAGCAGCTGGTCTTCATCTGCGAGAGTACAATAGATCCAGGGCAGGGACGCCGACGGCGTTACGTTGCTGACCCATTTCAGACAATGGGAGTTCTGCTTTATCAAGTGTGTCAGAACATTTGTAGGTTTTTTTGATGATTTCCTTTGAAAGGAACCTATTAAATTTTGTGTGGCAAAAAAAAAAAATGGAGGTGAAGTTATTTTACAGTAAACAGCGTAAAGGTGGACTGAACAGAACTTGAGATGGTGACGGAGATAAAACATGGTCAAAATGAGTTTCATAATTCTGGACTGTGAACCACAACAACGGAGTTTCTTGCTAAATTAGCTTTTTCTGTTATACCAAAATTCCCAGAACTCTACAGTATTATTTAACGTTATGGAGACGCTGACTGAAAAACAAAGTATTTAATAATTTCAATGTTGCTTTTGCTTGAGGCTAAACACCTCAACATGACTTTGTGCCACTGAGAAATAGCTAAAATTTTCAACTACTTTCAACTGCCTATTTTAATTTGCACATATACTTTAATATGCACAGTGGATCCAGTCTTAATGCTACTAAAAAACTAATATTTAGTCTTTGTCTCAACTTTTGAGGCGGTACCAAGGAAAATGAATGGTGCTCCTGGATACGATTACTATATGACGAATGATGGAGACTTTTGAATTTTTTAAAAACAGGACCAAGTTTGAGAAGACGAAACACATCATCAGTTATGAGAATTATATCCCTAACTTTGATAAGAATAAAATGACATGAGAGTCCTAATGTAAATTAGTTACTTTTGTTGATTCTACAATGGTTTGCAGACATAGGCATTTACACACTTTCCTACATCACAACCACAAACTTCGATATTTTTCTTGACATTTTATGTATGTATAAGAGCAACACAAATTGTATTAAAAAAAAAGAAGAAAAAAGAATCAAGCGTAGCTAACTGGTCGCCGAGGCTATCTATTTACTAAATAAAGTCAATCTGCAAGTAATTTTAGCTCATGAATCAGCTGTTCCCCAAAGGCCTGGGAGATTTATTATGCATCTCTGGTGAATGAACAGCATCATGGAGCACAGCGGACGGGTCAGCGAGAAGGTTGAGCTGAAGTTTGAGGCAGGGTTAAGTTACATGAAGGCATTTGTACTTTGGACATTGTGGGCAGGAGTCCAGTCCTGCTGATTAATTCAGGATCTACATACAGCTCGTCAGCAGAGGAAAGCATCAAGCTCTAAGGTATCCTGATGGACAGACGTGCCAAATTTGGACACAGTGAACCAACACCAGCAGATGATCAGCCTCCAGAAATCATTGCAAAATATGGCCTCTCAAGATACTTTACAGGAAAAAAAAAATAGCACCCCACTTAGATACAGAAATAATCAACTTAAACATGTTTCTGTACTGATCCACAACAGATTACCCAAACGCTGTTTTTGAACTGCTCCCTCTGTGTTTCTGTATCCATAACGGTTTTCTCTCAGGTGAGGCTGAAGCAAAGGTCTGTTTTTAGCTGGATCTTTGCCTACAGCCTTTAAAAAGCAAAGTTAGTGTTAAGTTTATTAAAACGCTACGACATCTGCGTACTCTTCATTCCTCTTTTATTGTGGTCAATCAGTGAACGGACCAGATGGAAATAAAAACAAACATTCAGAAGGAAAAGAAATCAAAACTATCAATAATTTTGAGTTTAACAAGAAATACATAAACATAGTGTCTCTGTTTGCTTTATTTAAAAGATTTTATTTCACTTGGATGATGTGCAAATAGGTCGTGAACTACTTATGTTAGTCTTACATTGCGCTTTAAACCCTTAAATGTACATCAGCAACAGCAGTGCACTGCTTTTTCTGCATTATATGACTATATAATTGGAACAATGATGTATTTAAGTGCACACTGCTTTCATGCTGAAAGTTTTAAGTTGCTACGGAAGCTTTTTGGGGAAAAAAATAAAATAAAATTACACCACCTCTCCGCCCAGGTGAAAGATAAAAGCGCACAAGCACCTGTTGCTCTGTCAGGAACACGGACTATCGCTTTGATCCGTTACGCCCTCATCCCGGGTCGCCTGCTGTACGTACGTATGCCTATATTTGTACATGAGTGTGGGCAAGACTTTGGAGGCTTGTTTTGATCTGCTGGTGCACGGCTGCTGTTATCAGCTGTCATCAGGAGTGGAGATGTACAACTTTGCTCTGTTAACTTTGAAGTGGCTTCCTGGTAGAGCATTGCATGCGTGTGTGGGTGTGAGTGTGTGTCTCTGAATTTAGAAATAATCAGCTTCTAAAACCTTAGAACGTGACTGGAATGAAGTTAAGACAGGGAAATGTGCGTTTCTGTCATTGCTAATAAGCTCTCTGGCGCATAAAGGCCTCTTTATAGGAGGAGAGACTGGTAGTGTCCAGCAAAGAGTGTATTTGTACGTGCATGCGAGTGTGACAAAGAGGTAGAAAGTGAGAGGTCAGCGCTGCCTGGCACTCAGCTGCTGAAGCCTTCTCTTTGTGAGGAACAGAAAGAGCCACTGAACAAATGACACAAAGACAACTAAAGCGGGCTGACAAAAGACAGAGTCTGCAAACAGATGTTGCCTCAGCTGATTTTAGGGAATCATTCAAAACCAGAACAAAACCGTTTTAAACGCCAGTTCCTGAGAAACACTGCTGCTGCTCACGCCGAAAGACGGGTTTAGCGTCATGAAATATGCTAACTGCTAGCTATTAAGTTCATTTTACAACCACGCGGCACAGAAAGTGTTTGTTTTACAACAGTGACAGATTTTTTATTTTTCATTTTGGTATTATAAAACATGGGTCATAAACATAAAGAACGTTAACTGAAATTTCTCATTTCTTGTTTGGACTTGTCACTATTCTTAGGTACTACTTTTTGCAACAACAACAACAAAAAAAAAACAAGGCTCCCAGGAAAAGTGAGGCAATATGATGCATAAATTTGCAAACTAGAGTTTATGAGTCAAGCTAAAGTCAAATTCAGACACGTAGTTCCAATGTGGTTCCTAACGCTCGTCAGTTGCGTCAGTGGATGGATGGAGCGAGCAGAAAGCATTTGCATTGTTTAGTAAAGCCAGCACACAAATAGCAGGAGTGAGTTATGGCAGCGTTTTTCTCCTCTACAAAATAGTTTTTTTTACTGTGGCAACCCAGACAAGCCAGTTTTATTTCAGTGGCACATTTCCAGCAACAATTCAAAGTGCTTCACATGATCAGAAAGAAAATAAAAGTAATGGCAAAACGGCGACAGGTTGAAGGGCAGACGAGAGTTTATGACGTTCCACTTGTAATGAAAAGCCAAAAGCTTGCAGAATAAGTGAAAATTGCGTACGATTCCCCTGCTCTAGTTTAGTGACCTATTTGGGTTTTAATAGGTCACTAAATTGCCAAGTCTTCTAGTCAAAGAAGTCAGAAAAGGCATGTAGAGATGGGAAAACTTTGACAGCATTTTTAACGTTTTGGAGGATTTCTTAACTAAACAAACCTACAGTCGGTTTTTGTAACCTGCAATCGTTGACTTTTCCTCCACTATTATCAGACGCAATCGATTTCTCCTACCGAGTCACAGTGGAGATCACATCTAATGTCCTCTTGGATTTATTGAGTTTCTGCAACATTTCTCACGCAAATTGTTTACAAGGTTTTTAAAAGCAGTTGCCATTTCAAGGAAACTTTAATTATCCTGCCGGTCTCCAATTGCTAGAAATGTCTCATATACTTGACAAATATATTAATCACACCCAACTTATCTGAGCTTACCATTAACAGAACTCTGTTTTTTTTTGTTTTTTAGATTTCTATGTCATGCCTGCAGATGTTTTGAAGAAAGAAAAAAAAAAAACAATTTCTCTTGATGATTAATGCAACAGCACTTCACTTTGATGCTGTTCTCTCCACCACAGCTATGTATGAGATGAAATGTTGATCACTTTCATGTTCGCAAACTACATGAGTCATTTTTCTTAATTGATTCACATGACTCTAGGGGAGAACGAGTGATAATTTGTCACGGCAAGCTCAGTCAAGTCAGTTTTATCCATATAGCTCACTGCCACATCGAGAACGGCCTCTATTCTGGGGATAAAGATCCTGCAAGGAATGTTCCTGCAAGCAGGAGTCTTGAGTTCATCGCTCTGCAATGCACATGTACGTACTTTAAAAAGACGAGGTCTGACAACATATTTAATGATGTCTTACCAGGTTAAAATAAATACACATAGGACGCTGTGTCTGTACAGATAAAAACCTAACCTACATCCCCTCATGACAGCCAAGAGATCCATGTTCTCACCATGACTAAGACTGACGATGGCGATGCAGAAAACCTTCCACACGTTTAGGAAACTTATGCGGATTTTGAATTTTAAATTTGCGTGGTGGTGTTATCAGGTGGCATGACCAAGAATGGAGAACAGAAAAGGCTAAGATACTGAGTGGGCAGTAAAGTCAGTCACCGCTTCACATTCTAACGAAGCCCATCAAATCCAGTGGTACTCGAATGGCCTTAGAAAACTGAACCTGTGAAGGAGTCCATAGTGATGAAAACACCAATCAAACCCCCAGGAGAGTATAGTTGCAATAAGATGCACTCCTCCTATGATGACATGATGAGTTTCGTCTCAGGAGAAACTTCATACCAGGAAACAGAAACCTAGGAAGACGGATGGGAGAACAACAACAAAAAATAAATAAAACAGAAACCAGGATTTCCCAAAAACATGGTGAAATATGAAGGTGTTGGTAAATAGACGTTCCTTTTGATCAGATGCCAAACTAATCAAAATGTCAGCATGACAGTGTGCAGTATCATTATTACATCAGTTATTAGCTGGCAGCCAACAACGGGGAGTGAAGTGCTGCCATAAACCGTGGTATAGACTCTACCGTGCCTTCTGAACGGCTGTAAATATTAACAGCCGCAGTTCGTTCCAGAGAGGTGCGACTCTGCGAGACTCGTTGCCAGTTCCTCTGTAATTTGACACACCTCCACCATTTCTCTCGGTTGCCGTTTCTTAAGAATAACTACTTGGAAAATTAAATTTTCCTTAAATACTTTTTGTTTAACACTTTGGCAAAACACATTTGCGCATGAGTCAATTTACAGGTTAGGATCTAACTTGTGTTTTCTAATTGTTTACACAGTTATAACCTGAAATTCATTTTATAGGCTTGAAGCGTTTTTAAATGAACAGTTCCTGATATTTCTGGACATAGCGTATTTTTGATTATACTGCAATGGGTGTCATTTTTATTGTGCTACAATACTATTTCTGAGACATGCTGCTAGTATTCATTTCCCTTAGAACATTTTACATCTTGCGCTTTATGCATTTTCAGATTTTATTTTCAGAATTTGTTTACACGTCAACATAACGGGGTACCAGATTTGTGCTTAGGTCATAAATATGTGAGGTTCAAATGGTTTAAGCAAAGATTACCGTGATCCTTCTGAAAATGGTCATGAAAAAACTGAAGTTTGAAAGCCGGAAGCTTGCAGGGCAATTGCTTCACACCACACCAAAAGATTCGAAGCAAAACATACGGAAATATTGAGACGTATAAGCAATCTAGAATCTGTGAATGCATTCCCTCTCAAACCTCAGTCTTTCATCTTAGGTAAACCAAAACCTTTCCAAAGTAGTATTTATCCACCTGGTACAAACCTAACACTGGGAGAGATAAGCAAATATGTTTACCAAATAACTTAAGCTGTTCTGTCGACATCAGGATTTATCGTTTGGAGGAGGATCTGTAAATGTCATCCTCCAAATAATCTCGTTTTTTTTTTCTTCTTCTTCTTGGAACCAGAAAATAAAAAGGTTTTGGCTAAATGAGCTGTCTTGTGCAAGCTTCTTCTGGGAACAGAAATTAAATGCCTGTGGGTTTGTGTTTAATCTCCAATTTAGGGATTAATTTAGTCACTTTCAGACCAATAAAGTACACATAAGTATAAAAAAAAAATCTATCACATCCTTTTGAACAGCCTCAAAATCCTCAAAAGACAGCAGGGAGAAGGAAAATGAAGCCACAAAAACAAAACCCGTTGCTCAGGCAGCATCAGCTCATATTCCGGGGACTTTCTGGAAGTTTAATCAGCTCAAGAGAAATGAAATTACACGATGAGCCGGGTCTCATTATTAGAGAGAAACCTACAGGAGAATGACTATAACAAGCAGGTGAAAATCTTTACCTTTACTTGATAAAGACCTAATCTAGAATATATAGTTGTAACCAGATATTTACTGACACTTTTTGAAAACTGCCTGACATTAAATGAGGCCAAACATTACGCTTTTAAGTGGGAATAATTAACATTTGCCATATTTCAATTGCCGACAGCCAGCGTTCTGTTCTCAAGGAGACAAAGTGGCGAGTCTCCTGAAAGTCTATTGTTGTGTTCCAGTGAATTTCTTGAAGAAAACCCAAAGTAGGAATGGTAGTGTGGCAATAGTACTGATAATTTTCAAATATTGGAGAATATTTTTCCACTGTGAATTATGATTGTTTTCCAGGTTTTAACAAACTACAATAGATTAAGTGTCTAAAAAGACAAAAAAAAAAGAAAAAAAAAAAGAAGAAGAGAGCATCAGACAGACAGATTGCAAAGTGTGAATCGGTGAGAGGAGGAGACCAGGATGGACTGAATAAGCCGTTTGTTTGTCCCTCTGTTGTCCTGCCTGGCCTTACTTGGTGCTCGGCGCCTGGCTTCCAGGGCATCTTCCTTTCACAACCACCTCTGCCATCGTCGCATTGGCATTTTTTCGCTGCTGTGGGAGCGACTCTAAAGCGTGTGTTTATCTTGACTTCTGGAGCGCTCGCTGCAGGCCTGATGATGCAGGGACTGGGGAAGACGGAGAGAGGAGAGCAGGGACGCGACATCGACCTGGCGTCGATGAGATCCACCATGCCAGCCGGCGGCCCACTGCAGGTTAGTGCGTCCCAAACAGATGGAGCAAGTCGGATGAATAAGAGAAGTTTTCCTGCTTTGCTCTGGTTCTTCTTCACTGCATTCCCTCCGTTTACGTTTACGTCTCCCTTTTCTCTTTCATCTTTGTTGCGTCCCTCCTGGCATATCTGTCCCTCTGAATCACTGCTCCTGTCTTGGCTGCGCCACGCAGCTGTGGTATGTCCTGCGCAAGTGAGAGCTGAGGATCAGAGGGTTGCCGCTTGCCTCTTTAAGGTTTAGGTTCAGAGTCTGGACACTGTTCCGAGACAGAGACGTGATCGCAACATCAATCAAATATCAATTAGGACCAAGGTGTGAAGGTTAATAATGGATTCTAATGGAGCCATTGTAGGTTTTAGGAGCAGGCGAAGAAGAGAAGGTCACCGACAGGATAAAAATCTGACACAAAAGGATGGAGAGTTTACTTTGTCACAATGACAACAGCATCATATTTAATCTGTATATTTATGACACTTCTATCTCCAACACAGTTATTTGTTTCTGATGATTCGTGATACACTGACAACCTGTCCTACCTGCCTAATGACTGCTGGAGACAGACACCAGCTCCCCAGGAACCTGCAAAGACACAAATAAAGACAACAGATGGCTGGATGGATAATGAACAGAGTTATATACAAGCTAAACATACAGCAGTCTGATTTGTTTACATCTAAAACAATGGCGTGCACACTTTCTAGATCCACTCAAACCTGCCAGCCATCAATTAATGAAATTACACAACCAGTCCAACTCTAAACACGTATCCTGTAAGAATGAACCTTATTTGTGCCGACAGCCTCAGTAAGAAAGGAAAACATTGTCCTTTGTGGTGTTGGTACGCAGCTACAGAGAAAGCAGAAGCTCAACACCTCACAGAGGAGCTTCTAGCCACAATCTGCCGTCGCTTATGTCTGTTGCGACATATGGCTTTGCACAAAGATGTGTGGCCAAGTCCTCACCGCAACTATTCACCGCTGGTGGCTTTAATATCTGTCGACAGATGAAATGAGAAGCATATCATCAACACTGAAATGAGTTCGTGTTGTAGTGAGCCTCTAGGGCATAGCAAAGTGTACATCCTGTTGGATAACTAAGACTGTTTGATGCCTCAGCCATGCCACTCGCGTGTTGTTTGAGCGAACAGATGGTAGCTACTGCAACTTTAAAGACATTGTGATCATAATGTATGTGTGACTATAAATGCCAGCGACAATGCGCAAGAGAAATATCTTAGTCCCAGCTGTGTACTGAGATTAGATGTGGTTTGACCTACAAATTCAAACCTCTGCTGATGTTGCACAATAACCGAAGGGTCTGAAATTAATAGCACGTTGACCCAGATCTGGGGATCCCCTAACAGATCCCCAGATCTGTTAGGGGATCTGTTAGTATCCCCTAACAGATACTAACAAATAGTATCTGTTAGGGGATACTATTTGAGATCTTTTTTCTTCATTTCACATCGCCGCAGTGCCATGACGCAATTCCTAAGAATTAACGCGTAACCTTAAATCCCGTCTAGCTGTGATCCAGGATGATAACATTGACTGAACCTGGGATATTTCATTTGGACTCCTGAGTTTTTCATCCGTCTGTGTGTGTGTAGCCATCATGATGAATCTATTTCCATGGTGTGAAGGCTTTGCACCTCCAAGTCACTCTCTATGTATAGCGCACGGCAGCAGTGTGTGGAGTGCTGATAAAGACTTAGAAATAATCACATGGCCTCTCAAAGCACGAGAGTCAAGTTTCGATGTTAGTAAAAGAGAGAGAACACTCCGAACGCATGTTCTATGTTTAGAAGCAATACTGCTCTTTTTGCGATACCATCTCCTATCCGATTCTGTCAACAGTCTTTTTTTTTTTTTTAAACGACTTTTGACGCAATGTGTGTGAAGATGTGTGGCTTTTGAAGGAAATGGCTTCTTTTACACTGATGAAGCCATAATCTGGAAAGAAAATTTAGATTTAGATTACCACTTATACTCAAATAATTGATTGTTGCCTTTCTATTCATATCCTATGGAGAAACTAAGAAAAACAAAAAAAATATATGAATTGGTCAATAATAGATATTGTTTACCTCTACAACCTTTTGAATCCTGTTGTCATAAGTCAGCACTAGAAATACTGAAAGCGACCCAAAATAGAACTAGTAAATTCACCAAATTCCTTAGTTAATCCTTCAGGTTTTCTCTGTTTATTTTCCCCATAGGCACATGTATTCAGGTCTGTGTATTCATTAGTCATTCCCCCCCCCCAGCTCCTCAGTTCAGGCCTTAAGTCAGCTACAGGTCACTCTGATTTCCAAGAACCAGAACAAAGTTCTTGTTGGCCAAGGCATTTGGAAAAACTCAGGCGCAAAACTCCTGGGAAGTCCTCACGTTGCCTGTCTTCTCCAGCATTTGATTATAAAAGTTGTCAGACATTGCACAGAAACAAAATCTGCAAGTTATTCAAGTATAATAGATTATCAACATAGCATCACATCAAAGATGACTCTCTTAATCTGATGTAGAAACTAAACAACCCCATAATATATATATTTGTTTGTTTTTCCCCCAGTGAGAAAAAAACCAATATGTTTAAAGTAATGGGAAGTTGCAAATCTCGAGTTGCTGAAAGGCATGGAATGTCTTTCAGCTTGAAAGCAACTTGTCTGTCCGATATAGGCAGTTTAGTCACACAGACAACAGGACTTTATTCCAACAGCTCCTAAGGTAGTTCCCAGAACTTTTTGTTCACCCTAAAACCTCTGAGGTCCCTCATAAATCAGTGTGGATGTATATCCCCTGTCCTAATGTCAAGGTGTAAACAGAACTTTGACAACTTGAATCCCAGCAGCCTTTCCTGTATGGCAGTCAGAGTCGGTTCTTCAAGGTAAACAAGTCTGAACTGGTTAGTCAGTGACTTTGTCAGACAATGGAAGAAGAGGGGCCACTGTTGGGCAAGTCTGCACAATTTAATATTTATACGTGTTATTACATTCATTTTCCATCCCTACATCATATTGCAGAACTTAATGTGTGTGTGTGTAACTGTTACATTCAGGCAGGGGGTGTGAAGTACAAGAAGCTGTGCGATTGTCTTTGCGATTCTGGAAACTTTTGAGTGTAATCTTCAAATGAGACGAGACTTTAAACTGTTGTAATGACTGACGTTCTGACAACCCATTCAGAACATTACCTTTAATTTGTAAAAAAAAAAAAAAAAACTAAATATGAAAGGATTATTTCCCTTCTTTCTAATAAAATATCTCCTACTTTGTTAGCCGATCACAAATAATCTCAATAAAACGCGCTGATGTTTGTTAAATACGAAAACATTCAAGTGGCATAAATCCTGTTGCAAGGCACTCCAAGTGAATATATATTTGATCAGTTTATATTTTAACAAACTGATCAGAAACGGGTTCAGAACATGGCTGGGTGAAATTCCTTGCCCCCATCTGGGGAGAGTAAACACACACCCTATGACACATTTTCATTTTTGACCCGTTGTTTCACTTGTTTTCCATGCAGTCATTTGAAAACTGAACTTAAAAATGATAGTACTGTCAACTCCGATTAGCTGCATTTATGGTGATCAGTTAAGCTTAATCAAAAAATGGTTCAACTTTGAACAGCTGGAAAGCAAAAGAGATGTTAATGATTACCGGGTGATGTGCATCTGATTTCAAAATTTTACTTTCATTTCAATATGACTCATCATTCTGGCAGCATGTGGATTTTCTTTCATCTTCTTTTTATATATAGTGTGTAAAAAATTGCACTCACGAGTATTCATATTTGCATACAGTCTGACAACATATCGAATTAAAAGCCTCTTACGACTTCTGGTGTGTGTTTGGGATTATTGTCCATTTGAACCACCCAATTATGTTCATAATCTGAGACAAAATTGACGATTTTTTAGGTAATTCCTGTATCCTACTCTTGCATTTTTCTCCAGTAAAACAGCCCATAGCATGACGCTTCCACCACTATATTCAACTGCTGGTGTATGATTCTTAAGTTTGAAAGGCTCGTCTTCAATTGTCACAGATACCAAAGTATTTTTCTTGTTTGATTGTAAAACTTTCATTCAAGGAGAATTTAGCTTTTCAATGTGGGCACTGCCAATTTAGGCCAAGTTGCAGCTTTAAAAAGGCAGTTCACAAACAATTTCCCCCTTTTTCTCAGAGTTTGCATGAGCCCAATAAAGCCTAGATTGACTGATACTACAGAGTGTCAGATATAAACAATTAAATCATGACCCCCGTCTCCCCGTCTCTTGCTCTCCTCCTTTCTCGTAAACTCATAATTACATTGTCAGGGTGAAAAAGAGCAGTTATCTGGCACCGTTATTGTCACCACAAACTCTACTTCCCCTTGGGCTGGAATCTTGTTTTCAGCTAGTGACAGACTCATTCTGCTCTCTGCATGATACGGTTTATGATGACAGTAATGTCAAATTAAGTTAAGTGGCTCCTCAGAGCATAGGAATAAATCACAACAAGCGGAGTTTGGGCTGAGAGTTTTGTGCCACGCTTTTTCGTCTTTGTCCACTTCGTCCTAGTCGCGCTTGCCAAGAAGCAGCAGGAAGCCCCTCTCTCTAACGCCTGGGCTGGCTCGCTGGGACTCTACAACACTACAACTCAAGTATGCATGCACACACCCCAGCAGATGCACATAAATCACAAACGCACACTAGGCCTGTAAAGCTAGCTTCTCTCATTCACTCTCAATCTTGTCTGAGGCACTTTTATGACTCCTTATGTACTATTCTCTTCAACAACAAAAAAAAAACATTACTGGATATACGTTTTTCTTTCAGGTAAATATCTCACCACTAAACAAAGAGTCCATGCATGTAGTTCGGATACGAATACAGAACTTCTTGGCATTTTCTTTCTGAACTTGTTGTTTCATAAGAAATGGTGCTAAAACGAGAAGTGACATTTATTGTAACTGTCCTCGACTTTCTCTATGAAATGTGTTGCTATTAGCTAGGTTGTTGGGCTTATGCGTTTGTGTTAAGACTGAGGTCACTCGGAGGTAAATACAGACCTCTTTCTATCTGTGTTTCCCTGCCCTTCGGCAAAGCGGTTAGGTCACTGGATAAGACAAAGTGAGTGTCTGTGGGAACAAACCCAGACCTGAATTTTTCTGCTTGGTGTTGCATGCATGCCTGGCAGCTTCTATGTGCATGTATACAAATGCAGACGTATACATAAGTGTATTTTTAAAAAAAAGGAACGCAGATTTAAATTACAAGCTTTGGAGGTGGGTGTCGTGTCTAATCAGAGGTACAAAGGGCATAATGCAAGTTTACAGAACAAATTTGTGAAAAAATGACAAGAACTTGTGTCCAAAATTGGATCGTTGCCAATCCAGAGGCGTAATGTAAGATTTTCCAGAGGTATAAAGATCTAAAGTTGAGGCAAAGCATTAAGGAATTGTTTTTATTGCTTGCAGCAGTGGTTCAGGCTTACATCATCTAGCCATTGTCAATGAAGCGCCTCACTGCGTCTGTGGTGCTGATGGAGCTAGCGTTAGCTTCGTCACAGTGAGATCAGGCCTACTGGGACACAAAGCCACTGTTATTTATACTTATTAATTCTTCTCTGCGTGACTCCATAACAGAATTGGAAGTCATAAATTCTTGTTTTAATAGACAACCATTTTCTATTAATGCAATCATGACTTTAGAAAAGTCATGAATGTAAAGTCCGAGCTTTAAAATGATTTGGATTATATTTATTGATCACTGATGACCATAAAGTACAGGAAACTATTTCTGTTGCGTGCCATAGAAAGATCATATAGACACACTTGTGTTGCACTTTCAACATTTCCCATGACCAAAACTATGCTTCACATATTTTTTTTTTTTTTCCAGCATCACATCTCCCTGTGCAAACATCTAAACATTTTATTTATGGGCTTCTGTGGAGTTGAATAAATAGCCATACTGATGTTTAGTTACCTCTACTGTTCTCAGCAGTGTGAGTGTATTGGTGCATGACTTTCACAGTGAAAAACAAACATCCTCGGCGTCTGTCGGGCAAACCACTTACATTTTTTTCCACAAGCAAAGCAGTAACACAAAAGTGTTGATCAGGCATATTAAGCAACTGGAGCCACTAAACAGTAGGCCTCCATAAGATATGTTATTGCTGTAGCTGGACCCCAGTCTGCTACAATGCTGGAATGCCGGGACCAAGTTAATGAACTGGTATTAATAATTCAGTGCTGAAGGGCTTTCTCAAGAGTAAATTAGAGCGGTGGTTTCAAGATCTTTAGTGTTTGAGATAATTATGTAGCTCTGTGATTGACATGGGTGCTAATCATGTAATTTCCTAATATTAGATTCATTGTTGGAGTTTATTTGCACGCAGGTCTTTTTCAAGTTCCAGTTTGGAAAAATAAGGAACAGGAGGAATGTGGACAGCTATTTTAGGGTAATCTAGACTGATAAGTTGATTGTATTGTTTTGGGGGTTTTTAGCTTCAGTGGTTTTGACCAAGAAACGGAACAAGCAGGATCATAAATAAGCAAAGAAGTTATCATGATGGCAATAAAATACCAGAAAAACAAAATAAAATCTGAGATTTCAAATGATCTAGATCACCGTCCAGTGATAACCATAAAATACAATAAACAATTTCTGTTTTAAGCTACAGAATAACATACAGGCTTTGATCCAGAAAATTGTTTTGCTTAATGTGTGCAAAGTGGATCTTTACAGGTGGGAATTATAGGAATCATCTTGACTGGGTGCATGTGTGCTTTCCAATATGTATAAAAGGTATGCTTTAAAGTGAAGCAGCATGTGCCCACATGTATAGATGAGCACCACACTGGAAGAGTTGCATCTGTGTGCATGCAGAAGACACTTCTTTACCTGAAGGAATGTTCACAGTAGACATTTATATAGTTAGTTGTGTAGTTAGTTGTGTATGCATATTTATGTCCTATAGGTCCAATATATGCGTTTTCCCCCTGCAACATATGTCCGCAAGGCAAACACAGTCTGAAGTATATATACACATAATAAAAGGAAAATCATAAACCTGGATCGATGGTTGATCATGTCTGACTGGTTGAACCAGCACAGGCTACTCTTGTAAAACCTCTCTTCTCTTTGTCTCCAACTGTCACATTTCAAGTACAGGAAAATAAAGTCGGCAGTCATTGAAACCAAACTACAGTACAGTACACATCAAAAGTCTACACACCCTAGTTAAACTGTCAGGCTTTTGTGATGTAAACAAATGAGACCAAGATAAGCTCATTTGAGTAGGAATGTCACCTTTAATGTGCGCATCGAACGGCTGCGTTCAAGTTCACGTTAAGCAAGAGCTAAAACGCACCTAGTCAGTTAAAGTTCCACTCATTAATAGCAGATACATTTAATTTGGTTTGGAAGGTTTTTTCTTGACATTTACAGGAGAATCTGAATGTTCCACAACGCATTTTAAAACTCAAGTAAAGGTACTTGTTTACTTGCGTTGCATATTGTCCTGCAGCCACTGGTGCAGAATTCTTGGAACTCGGGAAACGGGATAACTCTCACTCACGGGAAGCGAATGCTGCAGACGGTGATGAAGGCCGGGGCCACGAAAGCCAGGAAGTCGCTGGGAAGAATGTCCTGTGACGTCACTCGAGTTCGACGGCCCGGGGGGAGGTTCAAACTCCCAACATCTGTGGGAAAGAACATCTCTGTGGAAAGAGAAAATTAAAAGAAAACCACTCTGAAATACCACTTTCTCGTTTCAGGAGTTCTCCGTTCTCATAGCACCTGCTCGCACAATTGCACATCTCCTGTTCTACCCAAAACATATCCACTCAGTGTTGCTGTTTATACTAAATCACACACACACACACACAAGCCTTCAATTAGTGTGCCCATCCTAAAATCCACTTGTCTTGTTTGCTTTGGATACAGCCAACTGTAAATTGAGATTAAAGCGCGGCAGTTTGTCTTTTTTAGGTCATTGGATTTTAAATCAGTCAAAACCTCAAACGCTGTTGGGACTTGTTTTCTAACCGCAGTGTTTGCCACGGCACTCAAAAGCTCACATGACTCGGGTCCTTTGATCCTTTAATGATTTTTAAAGGCTCAGCACCTACAGTGTGCCACGCAGAGACAAAGAGCAAAGAGGAAACATGCACGTACTTTGGAAAAAAAATATGTACTTTGAATGGCTATAACATTTGTTGACTGTGCAGAAACGGCACTTTGCAAAAGTATTCATACCCCCTTAACCTTTTTCCTCATGTAACGCTTTCTTCTTGCCACTTTTTCACAAAAGCCTGATTTGTACAATAGTTATTTCAGCATTCTTCCCCCCCACTTGAGCTGTGGATCTCTGAAGCGCCTTTAGAGTTACCATAGGCCCATTGTCTGCTTCTCTGATACTCTCCTTGCTTGACCTGTTTAAGTAAATAGCCACATCTTGTCCAATCTGCTGTAGCGCCATACTCTTTCCATTTTCAGATGATTGAATAACCAGTGCTCTGGGATGTTGAAAAGCTTTTAAAGCTCCTTTTACAGCTTTAAACGTTTCTACATCTTTGGTGTGTTTCTTGGTTTTCTTGATACCATTTAATAACTTATGTTCTCCAAATAAATAAATAAATAAATAAATAAATAAAACACCTGAGCCATTCACAGAACAGCTGGATTTATGCTGAGATTATGTCACACAAATGTGGAGTCTATTTATTAATAAAGGGAATTTTGCAGGTATTTGGAGCACTTGATTTACATATCCTTTCCCTTTCTTCAAAATCATGCACCATTTGTTTGTACTGATTGACGTTTGCAAAGTATTGTTTTATAAACCTCTTTTACCATGTTCACCAATGTGCCAGTCATGTGCAGTCACATGAAAAAGAATCTAAAAAAAAAGTCCCGCTATTCGTATTTTTATCAGTCTGCTGCTTCACTTACTGAAACTGTATCTGACGCCAAAAGATTTCCCTGATGCCCGATGTAGACCACAGTTGTTTCAGCTTTGTGTTAGTTCTGTATAAAAACCAAACTTGGAAAAAGTTCGTTTAACAACCAGAGTGCAATTACAAAGCCATAAAGTCCTTCTAAACATCCTCCACTACGTGTCTGAACCGCTCTCTGGTGGACTTTGTTTATCCACACCGTTCACTCTGTGCAGACTGACATGTCTGTATCAACAGTTAAGTTTTGCAAAGAATTGATTTTATTTTTTTTAAACAGTCGGCGGTTTCAAATCCTGCTGTGTATGATGCTACAAACACACACCGTTTTGAGCCAGATCTGCAAAACACCAGCTGGAGATATTAAATCACCTAACAATGTTTAGAAATGTGGGCCCAAAGACTGTTTATAAATTCAGTTGAAAAATCCGGATTACAAATGTTTCTCTGTGTGATGCGCCGGGAAGCATCTGTTTTGTTTTGTTTTTTTAAACCTTAAAACAGAGTGAAAATTAATGGCAAAAACGGTTTCCCCTGCTGTTTTAAGTTTCCACAGTGAAGTTCACTTTTTCTCATGCAGTTTTACACAAAGAAGCTGCAAGATATCAAGGTTAAATCTGATCCTTCTTGTTGGGAAAACACTCCTGATCTAGAGGCCCTCTGTATCTGCCCTGATGGGTCAGAACTGTTGGGGCACAAAGAAGTGGATTATCAAGATTTTAAGTCTTAAAAATAAACTACTGTATTTCCCGGACTACAGAGCGCACCATACTATAAGCCGCTCCTACAATTTAAAAACAACAACAACAACAACAACAACAAAAAAAACCTGGAAACGTACATGTATAAGCCGCACCTGTCTAAGCCGCTGGTATCTCCATCGTTCACCAAAGCCGAACCCTGGTTTTATTCACACCAAGCTTACATGCAGCAGCTCTATTTCCCTCCTGTACTGCCAGATCGATGGCCCTCAACTTAAAAGCTGCATCATACGAGTTTGAAGAAATTTCTCCATCGTGCCTGCTGCTAGCATGTGCTTGTTCTAAATGAAAATTAGCACTTTCTTCTTTGATTTTCAATTTTGACTTCCAATGATTCACTTCCTGCTAAAGCGCCCCCTGGCGGTTGAAGAAAAATCCACAGAAAAGCCGCACCGGGCTACAATCCGCATGGTTCAAAACTTAGGATGAAATGTAGCGGCTTATAGTCCGAAAAAAAAGGTAGGTTGTATTAAAGTTTGTAATCTTTTAGTCCATCAAACATTTTCTTGTTTTAAAAATAATGTCAACATTAACTGAAATGAATCACATGTAGTCTGGAGGTTCAAAAAGCATGAAATATTGTCTGCCTATTTTACATTAAAAAAAAAAACTAATAAAGGAAACCAATACCAAAAAAACAAAGCAAAGATTCAGATTGTCTGTGTTCTTCGTAAACTCACATAAGTTAATAAAGTTAAACATGATAATATTTTTTATAAAATCACATAGAGACTGAAATGCACAAAGTTGAGCAGTACTATCCAAAGTTTTTGCTTAAATTCCAAACTTACAATTTGGGGTATTTTGTTTTTGTTGTCATTTTTTCCTCTGCTTAACAAATACACACCAGACATTTTAACGGAACAAACAAAGCAACTTGATTTGTGTAGAAAAGATCTAAGTAAAATCACTGTTATGGTAACCGAGACGTTTTCAAGTAAAAACTCCTTTTTTGAGTCCTGAATACTTCAGGTCATTTTAAAATTTAAAAATCAAGAGTTCACCATTTGGCACATCGGAGCGGCGGTTCAATGGACGGATGGACAGATAAAACAAAGGCCACACTGAGTTTGACGCAGGGAAATGTTCCTGCTTTTGAACACAAAACCTCACACACAAAAAATCATCACGGCGACACTGAAAACACTTGTGTTTATGATCATGTTTGTAAAGTTACCATGACAGTGAGCTGTGGGACTGAGAACATTGCAAGTGCACACACTGCTGGCATATGATAGAAATCAAGATCCACCTGGCACAAACCCACAAGAAGTGTCACACAGTTAAATGCACGCACACACACACACACAAACACACAAGCATGTCCGCCAAGGGGTATTATGAGCGTATTACAGTATTTAAAATACGTCAGGCTCTTTCATAACATGCTCCTGCAGGATGACTGACGGAGAATAACCAGGTGTTTATGGACTCTTTTTCCACACACACACACACACACACAAACACACACGATTAAAACATCAAAAGTTGATAATTGCAGTAAAATTACAAAACATACTATCAACTTTTACTCCAAGAAAAGAGAACGTAAAACACGAATAAGGTGCTTTAAAGTTTAAAAGGCAAGAAAACAGAATTCCACATAAGGCACCAGTTTAAAGCGTGTGCAGTCAAAAGTAGTTCCAAAAATGGGCCAAAAACGTTTTTAAAAGATCATCAGATTAAATTCCTCTTTCTTTATAGACATATGCACAGACTGGGCTAAGTTAATCACTACCCAATGTTCTAAATAACATGAACCCACTCTAGGAGCAAATTACATTATCATTGTTTCTTCAACTTATGCAATATCGTAGTCGTAGTGTTGGATGGAAATGTAGTGACGACAAGGCGTGGCTGCGTCACGCTTGGAGAGCGAAGACTTGTGGGACTGAGTCAGTCTATGACTCTGTTATAATTGTTTATGCTCTTATGCTTTGGCTGGACCACAAATGTTTGTTGATCTTTGATGAGGCTTCCTCTTCTTGCATGTCCAAGAGTTATTTAAGCAGGACTATTCACTGCTTACTTGTGTGTCGCGATTAAAATTTGGATAAAGTAGATATTAACATTTTATGCACTTAACACAACAAAGTTACACAAATTAAGTACAATTGTTATTAGAAGTTATATATCATACATACAAATTGATCTTACTGCAGTTAATATTTAATCCTGATTCCTACTCAGATTTGGTTGTTTTTTTTAAATGTCTGTTTTTATGTCCAGATTTTTTCTTGCTCATTATTTTTAAGGTTCACCTTTATGTAAGCAAGACTGAGCTAAGTAGTAAGCATCTCACTGTATCACAGCATACATCTTGATAAACAGATAATATTCTGAGACTGATCAAATTAAAGTAAAGCAGCATTAAACGGCGCGGCTGTTATGTAATCTGTAAACGACAGGGCTGCCCAAGGAAGTCATGCAGAGCAGAAAGCAGCCAGGTCCAGAGTGAGGAACTGAAATAGGAAACTCAGTCATATCATGTGGCCCAAGTTGGAAAAGGGCATCAGCTGATAACAGATCAGAGCCAAGCTTCCTCTGCTCCTCTCAGATGGCAGATGGAGGCCCGGGTGGGAAAGAGAACACGCTCCAGAAGTCCAAGTTAGAAACCGATGCGCGGGTTAGCAGAAGGTTCCTTGTGTTCTTTCCCCGAGTCCGGTCGGCGTAAAAATCGGACTGCGTTTTCTCTCTGTGTGGGGGGGGGTCAGTGTTTCTTTAAGTGAGACCGCTTCACAGCTGGGGGTCTGACACAAAAGGTCACTGAAGGTTGGCAAGTTCACGATTTATTTGTTGTTTTTATTTCTCACACATACCCAAAAGTAAAATGGAAATAAAAAGTTTTGCAAATTTAAAGCTGCCTTTTAAAGAATCTGTAATTGTTGTAGAAGATTTAACTCCAGATTTGTTGAGTTTATAAACCTTTATGGTTTTGTCATTTAAAAAGTTAATGTTAATCTATGATTTTGTTTTGTGAACAATTTGGAGTTGTATTCCACAGAAAAATCTGAGGAATCGCTGTATTCTCTAAGTGCTCACAAATACTTGATTATATGTTAGTGTTTAATTTTTCAATGCTGGCAAAAAGCAATTTAAAGGTTATGGAGGTTTTTCAGTGTTACTGGCTTATGTTGGAAACACAAGCAGATAACCAATCTGTTACTTCCTGTCTTACTACAAAATAAAAGTCTCAATCATAGATTTAACATATCTGCCTTTATGTTTTGGGTCGATTATAATAGCCTAAGCTAACATCACCCGACAATGTAGCATTTTGACAGCAACTAAACAGAACTTCACAAGACAGACTTCACTTTGTCAACAAACTTTCAGAGTGTTTTTTTTTTTATAAATCATGAAAAAAGTCACAAGATCTCATTCCATGAGTTGTGGTTACACACCTAATATTTAAGTTTATGATTCTCTACATCTGTCTTTCAAAAAAGACCAGACCAATGGTATGAAAAAATAGTTTAATCCTTAGAGATTTCTTCTGTTTTTGCCTTTCAGTTACACTGACATTACATTTTTTTTTATGTCAGGTGAAACCAACCCGAGTAAACACAAAATGTAGTTTATTTTAATTTTTTTAAAAGGAGAAAAAAAGCTATCCAAACCAACTTCTTAAGGACAGTGAAATTAAGGGCCCAAATGTAGAAACCTGGCAATGTTGAAAAGAAACCAAGGTTTTGAACTGACCAAACAAAGTCCGGACTAATCTAGTTCAGATTCTGTGGCATGATCATAGAAAGATTTTAAATGCTCAAAAGCCCTACAACAGGGTTGAGTTGCAATAATTCTTCAAAAAAAAAGTGTGGGGCAAAATTTCTCCATGGAAATGCAGGACTGGCTTGTTGCTATTTAGTACAACTGATGACAATTGTTACAACCAAGGGTTGCACAACCGGTCATTGGGTTTAGGGATAATAAATGATTTCACATTGGGCTAGATTGATTTGGATTGTTTTTGTTTTCTTAATAATAATAATAATAATAATTATTATTATTATTATAATCGCAACAATAATTTAAAAACCACATCTTTTATTTACCAACATTTGTTTTCATATCACTCTAGTTTAACTTGTTTTAAAGCATAAAAAGGTAACTGGACGTTCTGTCAGGCTGTTATAGTTTCACAAAAAAACAAACTTCTTTGAGGTGAATAAAAAAGGACTGAGGGGTGGGGGGGTCGTTTCCTCAAATGCATGCGCCATTTTAACACTGCTAGCAGTTTTGCTAATTATAAGGCAGCGAGCAGAGAGATACTTTAGCTACGGACCAAAGGTCAGGGGTGAATAGCTCTTAGCCTGCTGCATGTTTGTAAAGTGGCCTTAAATCATGTGTACATGCTTGCATGTGTGTGGTGAAATGAATGTGGCCCCTTCCTTGCCTTTTTCAACGTCAAAGTGAGGGCTAGAGGTTATCTCAACAATCCCCAAATTACGCAAAACGACAGACACAAAAACACATGGCCACTCGTAAGCTTTTGTTGAATTATATGCGGTAGCAATCACGTTTTCTAATTCTTTTTTATTAAAAGCAAATGTTGGAATTTACTGGGAGATCAGTGTCAAGTGTTGAATCTTTCCGACACTTTTTTCCAGGAGCCCCACTCGTGTCTCTGACTCTGTATCTATCTGCTTCCCTTCAAACCGTCTCTTCCTTTTTCTGTCGTCTGTTTCTTGTCATCCGCTTTTTTTTTTTGTTTTCCTCCCACTCCCTTAACCAAAAGGGCCGTTACGTAAAAACCAAAGAGAAAGACGAAGCCTTCAGGCAAAAAGAGCACATGGGAAAAAAATTAAATATAGTCAAATATACTGGCACGGAGACAAAGAGACAGTGAAAATAAGATACAGTACATGAAGAGCAACAGAGAACCAGAGATCCACTCCTAGTCGAGCTTCTCTTCCCATTGGCTGTTAAGCTGTCCAACTAGAGTCCAGGGGAGGAACACTTCCTGTCTAAGCATGCAGAGAGCAGGAGGTGCTCCCATGTGGATCTGTGTGTATTTGCACCACAGAATATTTTTATATACTCCTCATTCAGGTACACATTATCAGTATGCGTAATGTTGACGTGTGCGTATAGGGGAGCTTCAGGTACAGGTCGTGTACATTTTGTGATACGGCCCTGAGTCCAGGTATGAGAGTTTTACGAGGACTTTTTGGATGAGTGAGAAAGCAAGTTTTTATATAAATAGCAACCTCAGAAACTAAACAGGGAAAGAGCAGCTCTCTGTGTCAAAGTGCAGTTTACTTTCAGCTCTCAGTTACACACACAAACATGTACATATTTATATAACTCCACACGCTCCTCGGTGTCTGTGGTTGCCTTTTCAAACTTTGGTTCTCTACCAGAGACCTGTTACTTGGAGTATTCCTATCTGGAAAGAGATCTCCAACATTGTTCCTGGAATCCACTGGAGCTTCTCCCTCTCCCAGTCTGTGGGTCATAACCCGATGACAGCGTGATCACTGTGACCTTGGCTTTCTGAAACCTCTCCATTTCCTCTTTGAGCCTCTGGTATTTCTCAAGTTTCCCATGTTCCTTCTTCTTGATTTGCTGTCTGTCACTTAGGACCTCTACATCAAACATCACCACAATCTCCAGTTCGTTAGTTGTGTTACCACACTGTATGCACTGCGCCTTGTTAGTAAATGCCAACAGCAATTTTTCAATTCAAAAGCAAGATTTGTGTGATTGATCTCAGCCAATGCCCAGTCAACATTTACACGTGGAACCAATAGAATAGGAGCTGAAAAATGGCCACCAGATGCGACTGGAATTATGTTACAATATTCCATCATGTTAATTCTGTGTACATTTTAAAAGGCAAAGCAATTCTAGTAAACGTGGGACCAATTAGCTGAATTGGGATTTCTAGGATGCCTGTGACGTAGTCCTACAGTAAAGTCCGTGCCAAAGTCCAAGCACACAACACGCACACAAACATACGCACATTCGACATAACTTACTTTTTGGTTTCAGCACAAACTGCCGCAGCTCGACGTGGGTGCTTAGGCATCATATCCATCCTAGCTTGTAATTTTCAGTGTCAAACATTTTTAGATATTGAACCAAAGCTATTTCCGGATTAAAGCGCGCCGGGAGGGAATCACGTGACGGCGTAATGACATAATCAAGAAGACGTTGTGCAAATTCTTTTTTTCCGTTTTTATGGCGGTTGGCAACGGTGTCCAAATTGAGTGTTTTCTATGAAATTAAATATTGTATTTTTGGTCACAGGTTTCTTTTTTCAGTGTTATAATTATTTTATTAATTTTGTATACTTTGACATAGGTTTACTTTAGCTAAAAGTAACTGTCTAGCTTTATTTTGATGTTGTTTTGGTTGGTTGGGGTTTTTTTTTGTTTCGTCTACTTGTGGGCGGAGCCTGTGACTATAGAACAGGGCTCTGGAGCGCATGGAGTTTAGATTTCCAACACGTCGAACGGAAGGTGATGGACTTGAGCTGCAATGAAGGTTTTGCTGTTTTGTTTTGTTTTATAGATTGCAAAATCTATATGGTGCCCACCTGATTGACCAATCATGAACAAAGGTGGAGTTTGAACTGGATACTTCCAAACCCAAGAAGCCCCAAACTCGTGGTTTGCAAACTTTATGTCAAGTGTTGATACCAAGATTTCCAAATATCATCATCATGGCAGACATTCTGGAACAATATCACCCCAGAACTTTGACCCATTCAATTTGTTATGCTACAAATAAACATCCCCCAAAATTGTAACTCATTATTGGCTACCTTGCATATAAAACTAAAATGTTCATGTTTAAATTCAGTATTATAAACTATCATGAGGTTGTGACATTTAGAAAGTATTAATGCGGATCTGTACTTTTGCTTTCATTTTATTATTCACATGGTATTAAATATGGAATAGTCATATTATAAGTGCAAATTATTTTTGTTTACCTTAACCCCACTATACAGAACTTTTTGTTTGTTTGTTTTATACTTCTTCTTTTTATTTATTACTTTGATTGCCCGTCAACTTTGCTGCTGTTGTACAGAAATGTCTCCATTGTGGGACAATAAAAACTGCATTTCTTCTTCTTCTCCCTCTTGGTTAGCACTGCAGCCTCACAGCAGGAAGGTCCTAAATCTTTCCGTGTGGCCTCCGCTTGTTTTTTTTTTTCTATAAATGTGTTGTCTTTCTAATAGTAGTCCACTTTAAAGTTTATCTTCTGTAAGAATCAGCATGTTCTACGGCATGACCATAGGGCAGTCTTTTTTGTGTGTTTTTTTTTAGATTAACACAGGCTGAAACAATGCTTGTTTTGATTCTCCATATGCATTCCTACATCATATGGTTTTCAGCAGGGAGATCGACATGATAAATGCTCCTTTAAGAAGCTTGCATGATAGAAATCCTCCCTCAAAGCCAGGTCACATTCCATTCGAGAAGCTGAAGTAAATGTGAGAGAGCTCGACGGTCAGTAATGACGCATGTGCTGATCCATAAAGGCTTTGCGAGTCCTGAGTAGCTTTTATTCTGTGCGGACATGATCCGCCGAGTATTTTTCCATCTCTCGTGGCGTCTGATGAGTGAGAAGAAATAATAATAGCTCAAGTGCCTCAAGCGATGTACAAAAAAACCCAAAAAAACAAAGGGAACAGAATCACATTTAGATCATTTTGAGATGCAGAGAAGCAGCCAGAGCAAGTATTCAGTATTCACACTCGTACTTTTCGGATGAAGCCTTTGCCAACCTCCTGCAGCAACATCCTTACTGCTGTAAATATTGACCTATTTCCCTCCATCCTGTCGAGAGAAACAAAGGCTGAACTACCAATTTATGAGCACATTTTTCTAGATGAAGATAAGTGCAGATTAAGCATGATGAATGCATGCTTGCAAGTCTTACACTAAGTGAACGCACATGGCTTGTAAAAGTGCAGTGTTTTGGTTGTGATGTGTGTGTGTATCTTGGCAGCATGCCCAAGGCTGATGTTGATAAAGTGTGACCACGCGTCCCCAGACGAGGAAAAGATGGACGCATGCCAGTGTACATAAATGCCATTTTCTGAAAAATAGCTATTTCGAACCCTGGCTTTTTGAATCCCTTCCTCACTTCTTTGCTCCAAACCCAGTTGTTTCTCTCATACTTTTAAAAAAGAAAAAAACTAAAAACCACGGTACTCATATGGCTTTGACAGAGCTGATTCTAGGAACTGCTGAACAGTTTCTTGGAGATTTACCCAGGCTGGACCAAACCTGTTCTGTAGCACAGGCTGTGTGGGGAGTCAGATTAAAAACCTTTAGCGTAAAACAAATCTGAAACCATAAACAAGTTGATATGTTTTAGATTCCCCACTGCGAACACTTTAAACACGCGCAAACTTTTATGTTTTTCGGTTTTGGCATCAGACAGTTTTTGTTTTGATCGGTCACAGAGCTCCAAAATATTCATATCAGTGAATTATTTGATGTCAAAGTTCACGTGGAAAATCACAGCTTTAATGCAGCAGGAAGTGTGCCAAGAGTGAAAGTAGTGTAGCTGCGATGTTGCAACACTGCGAGGAAGAGACCGCATCACATGATCTCTGCTGGCAGAAGCCATGTGTTTACATCCTGCGTACTGCCCGTGTCCCTTTTTGTTTGCCGGTACCGGAAGGCTGCCCTGCGAATATTTCAGAAAGGAGTGTAAAAGGAATGTCTTTTCAGTAAAAAAAAAAAAAAAAAAAGATTGTGCCTTCAAAGTGGCCAAAGATATTAAAAATAATAAAGCTTTTAGGACTGAGTGAGTTCTGGTTTGTTTGCTGTCATGTTGAAAGAGATTTTTAGCGCCATTCTATACTCCGTTCTTTGTTGTGGTGGGTGGTCATTCTGCATTTGAAAATGGTGCAAACTAATACTTAGAATAGTGGGGACCGATCAGATCCCACTGTCATTTTGAGTTAAGTGGTTGTTGGATGTTATCTCGCAAGCTAATGATAAAATAAAACTAATGATCAGGGCCAACTGAGCATGATCTCCTTCTGCGCAATCACACAACCTTCAGATGAAGTCAGGAATCTTCTCAGCATACCGCTGCCTCCCTTCTACCTTTTGCACAACAAAGGGAAACATGTTGACATATTTCTGGCTGAGCAGCTGCAACAAAGTATGCCCCATAAGCTGGAATATGGCAGCCCCAAAATTCAATTTCAATGCCATCCAATACCACCACAACGAAAACGGAGAGATTTCTACGTTGTGTTGCCCCGACACAAAGCTATGAAGCTTTGATGACGTACACATATACATTTGAGGTTTGTTTCCTCAAGAGCGCCAGGTTACGGGTTCCTTTTAAAAATTCATGTTGGTTTGTGGTAGCAGGAATGAAAACAAAAAGGGAAAGACAACAGTAGATGCTGCTTGTTTGATTTAAAGTTTGGTTATTTTGTCCTTATTTAACAGAGAAAAGGCAAGAGATTACAGTTTCCTGCAGAGCACACAAGACAGAAGTACAAGGAGGTTTAACTGTGTTAAACAGCTACAGTACATCCAGAATGTCAGCCCCGCAGTTTATTTTGGCACAGAGACATACATTACAGCACAATGAGGTCATAAAGTACAGTGTGTCCTGAGTCTGTATATGATAATCTTTATGTATGTCATCCGTGCCTTCCTCTAGCTGTCTAAACGGCCCGAAGAAAGACACACTTAGGATTTACGCTGCACTGACTCTACTTTAGGTACAAATAATCCTGTCATGGTCTAAGATCTACTGCTCGGTCTTTACTACCTATCATATGAACCTCCAGTTCAGTCTCAGAGGAAACAGGGGACAGCACATCCGCAGGGTTCCTGCCCCCAAGATGTGCTGCTTGTAAATACTCAAGCAGATATCTTTTCGCACTGTCTGTTTATAAAACTTTCCAGCTTCCCCATCAAATGATTCTCCCAGGGAGGTAGGGATATTTGCATTACCGCACTACAGCTTGACTGAAGTGCAGAAAGTCACTCGTTTTGTTTTGCCCCCCAGCCTGCATTTCAACAATGGCAGTTGATGGAGATGGAAACTTTTGTTGTTTTTTTTATCTACGGGAAACCGTTTCAGACATAATGAAGTGCCCTTAGAATAGAAAATATTACGTACAACACAAAGTATTCAGCTTTTAAACTCCACACTTTCTGCATCCTCAGAACAGATCTATCCTGTCACTTTTACTCAAAAGCAGATTTTGTGCAGCTATATCTGCTTTTAGTAAGCATATTAAACTTAGCTAAATACGGCAAGTGCTTTAGAATAAACAGCGACCCAATTCTTATTTTATTGCTGATGATAGACTCAATAATTTCATACAGCCTTAAATAACTTGCAAACTGGATGCTTTTCTTTTAAGAAGGGAAATAGCAAATATCTTTTTAAGCTCTGGATCAACTTTGTTTAAATGAAAAAAAATACATAAACAAAAGTGTTGTAGGCTTTATTATTGCCCAGGTCAAAAATATTTCTTTTACTTCTTTGTAATTTTAGTTTGAAATTAAATTATATATTTTTATCTGGCCAATCAGTAGTTTTGACTGAATGATTTTGAATCATTTGAACGTTTGGACACCACTGACCTAAACCAAAGGATTCATCTGTAATCTGTAAGCGTTAAAAAAAAAAAAAAAACAGCAAGACAGCAGCTTTTAAGATATTTAGAATATTGTTGTTTATAGTTGCTGGACTTGGAAAGTTATGAAAACTGCCAACTGCACTTTTTCTATTTTGGCATATTATCTTCGGAAGGAAACGTAAACAAGGGCATACACGTTATTTTCGCTCTTTGTGCTCTGCTGCCCTCTAGCGGTTGTATTGAATTGTTCATGAAGTTGGAAAAGTTAAAATTGGATTACGTTGGACTTTTGCCACTGGTCTGCATCTTTTATTTGTTCCATTCATATTTTATGACGTATTCTAAAATTTTATTGCTGCACCCTCTCTGTTTTTCTGCCTCATTTATAGGACTCCGACCAAAGACATTATAAGTATTACTTCAGTAATAAATGACTCATCTTCCCTTGTTTGTGTTTCAGGGAGTTTCCACACCGAACTTGAACATGAACCTGTATGCTACCAAGAAGACAGTAGCCGAAGGCATGCTGGACATCGCTCTGTTCCTGGCTAACATCACGCACATGAAGACCGTCATTGAACAAGGAGCAGGATACAGGTATGCCGCTGCGGGTGTTTCTTAGGACACTGCACTCGTTGTTGCATCAGTAGTGCATTTGGCAAACACTTTTGTCACGTTTTGATTCTCAGGTACTATGCTGCTGTCCTGACGCTCATATCCTTCTCCCTGGCTCTCCAGATAGTTGCCGGCGTTTTGATTATCATAATAGGTGAGCATTAGGAAAATAAGTCACCCTGACTTCAATTTCAGATCTTTTTTTTAATTGTTTCCCTAACCCTATTAACACATTAATTCATTTACACGCTATCTTTTTTTTTTTTTAGCAAATTTTGGTACAACGCGTCTGTTCCAAGTGTTTTCCTGCATTTTGTCGTTTAGTTTTTGCATGCGTTGATCAATGTGTGTTGCAGCCCGACGGGACTTAAATGAAGAGGCCAACCAGAAACGCCTGGACAGCTTGAACAACAAAGCAACCCTCGCTATCTTCCTCATCTTCATCACCAACATCTTTATTTCTGTGCTTGGGATGGAGCGCACCGGCCTATTTGCCAGGATGCACTTCTGACTCTCTGTTTTAGCCGAAATGATTTTTATTTCTAACACATCTGATCGGACCGATGGACACACGAGTTGGTGTAACTTACTGTCCTACTCACCGAATAACACGCTTTTTATGTCATCAAGTGTGAATGGACTCGGCCAAAGGACCAACTAGTTGTGTGACTGTCTCCATTTTGTTGTCTGTCTGTGCATGTGCGTCTGTCGCGTGTGTGTGTGCGCTGCTGACGTGTGTGAACGTGTGTGTCTGCACAGCTCGTTTTGAGCTGACACTCCTCCCCTCGTACCGACGATGTTTGAACTTCCTGAACAATCTGGTCACTGGCATCATCTTCCTCACCCTCCTTGTAAACGTCATCAAAGCCGCATTTGGCACACAGCGCAGCTGCCTTCTCCGGTGGCTATTTCATCGCTTTATCTTATAAGTCACACTTAGCTAATGTACAGTAAGTACATTGATTCATAGACATAACATTACATTTAAATTTCCAATGAAATTTTTAATAAAAACCCCTATTGTTCGTGTATTTACTCAGATTAGCAACATGTGGGATGTTCAGGGTGCTTTTTCCTATTTCTTGCCAAAGTACTGGAAGTGATTGATTGTCAGCGGCAACTGACTCTGATTGGTTGTTTCAGACCAGGAGAAGTGCATTTCTGCAGATGGCAGTAGAACCACATGGAGGAGGCAGAGAAGATTGATGGGGGGTTTTTTCACAAATTATCTGTCTCATGTAATATTGTCACAACATAGTGAGTACAGTAGTTTTACTAAATGAGTAAAACAAACTTTTTTTTTTACAAAAGTTACATGCAGCAGCTTTAACCCTCATCTTACAAAATAGCTTTAGCTACATACCTAAAAAAATCTAAATAAAAAGACATTTAAAAAAAATGTTTTGCTGAAATAAAACTCATGGTTTATAATGTGTTGCTACAACCAATAGGTGATTAACTTAGCATAGAGCAAAACTAGTTTTTAAGCTATGCTAACATGCTACAAGCTTTTGAAAGGTATTGAACATATATAGTAAAGTTATTATTAATAATAGCAGCATTATCCATGTATTATGAATAGATGGATGGTAGCAGTAGCTGGTTAGCTAGCTTAGCACAGAGGAAACCTTGAATTTTAAAACAATGCACTTTAGCAAGATAGTAGTGGGGCTCACTTTTTACTTATTTTAATTAAAGTACCATCCTAATAAACCAGTACATAAGAATCAAAGTAAAGTGACCAAACATCAAACTCATCAAAGCTGCTCTCATAAATCTGAGATTTTAAACAGATAATGGTGAACAAAATGCTGTATAAAACGCTGTTCTATTCTTAGAAGTTAAAGGTAACAGATATAAGCCAGAAAAATGGCATAGGCCTATAATGAAATATGATTAATTCAATTTTTCCAGTTGAAGACAAGTTTGAGCTTATTTACGCCAAGGTTTTGCTGGGGGTGTGGGTTTCCAGTTAAAATATAAATTAGACAACACGGAGGCTGGAGGGGTGTGTGACTGAATAGTGTGAATGTGTGGAAAGGATAATAGTGAGATTGTAAGCAACAACCGCATGCGTGCGTGTGTGTTTGATGGTAATGTGGGAAATTGTTTGTTGTGTCTGCGTGCGCACGTGTGTGTGTGTGTGTGTGTGTGTGTGTTTGTATGTTGTAGCCCGCAGGGACCTGAATGTGGTGTCCAATCAGAAGCGACTCGACTACCTGAACAACGTCACCACGGGCGTCATCTTTGCCACCACGGTGACCAACTTCTTCGTTAGTTTCTTCGGCTCCAAGAGGACGGGCTTCTTCCGCTGGCTCCTGGCCAGACTCCACTACTGACACAGACAAGGCCGCAGACCCCGTCTGATGTACACTGACACAGCTCAACGATGAGGACGAATTCAATTCAAATACAATTAACACCTTGATCTGAGACAAAATTAAGGCAAATAAATGGACTCTTTGTAAAGAGACTCAAACTGTAATCTAACTAAGCTTTTCCCTGTCTCACCGTTTCTTTTGTGGGGCTGCGATCTTCAGACTTTTATACAACTTTTCTGTCTTGTCTGTTGTTTAATGAGTTTCAGTAAACATTTTTACTCCATATTTGTACTTAACCTAAAAAACTGCTTATAAAAATGCTTTTGAGGTTCAGTTTCAGTGAGGAATAAGGGTCGACGACTGTAAGCTTTCACCTTCAGGAACTTGAATAAATCCAGTGATTTGAAGAAAACTTGGGCTGAGCCTGTTTAGTTTTTACAAAGAAGTAAAACATAAATGGACGTCCAGAAGTATTAAAGCAGGCATGATGAAATAAAGTTGCTTTTTTTTCTCTGTATTTTCTTTATTGTTATTGATTTAAGAGGGACAGTATGATGCAGACTTTCTTTTTGTTTGTTGTGCACTTGTGCCTTTGTGTGACACAGGCCGTCGGGATCTGAACAACTCTACTCTGCAAAGGCGTCTGGACTACTTGAACAACGTAACAACCATCATAGTCTTCGTCACAACAGTCCTCAACTGCTTCGTCAGCACGTTTGGCATGCAGCGGACTGGATACTTTCCATGGCTAATGATGCGCATTCATTAATACGCACATCAGCTCTACAGCAGCTCATGACGCATTTTTTTGGCAAATTGGTAGCTTTACTGTGTAACTTTGCAATAACAAACTTCTAGGGGAGGTGGTTTGCGAGGGAGAGGCGCTATGCAGCAGTGTTTATTTATCAATTAGCCTGATTATTAATTATAGGCGTTTGTTCTCGTGTTGAGAGTGAATATTAGAGAAATCCAGACAGGACAGCTCCAAACCTCTTCTCTACAGATGACTGTACCAAAAAAGAAAAGGGAAAAAAAATGCACATATACTAATTCTGTTGCTGATTATTTCTTTCATCCTCCTCTCTTCATGCAGGTAAAGTTCAATGAAGTAATATAGCTGATCTCTTAATTTCAGTTGCATCAACAACTCCTTTTCTACAGCCTACGTTTTTGTTGTTGTATTCTTGGTAAATCCCAGCCAATTTCATTAGCCGAGTCTCTGACTGTAGCCACTCTGCAATCACTAAGCATTTTCTCTTTTCTTGCAGCTAAATACTTGTAGAAACTCTACCCAATAAATATATATCCATCTGTATCTATATAAATTGTATATATCTATAAACATTTTTATAAGTATGACAGTATAAATTGATAATAAAGAGAAAATTATTAGTTACAGGGCTGTCATTTGAAGACTATGTAAATAAAGCTACAATAAATTGCAGGTATTGGCTCATCAGGTTATTGCTTTCACTGACGTTATTCTGTGTCATGTGACTGAGCTTTATTGTACATTTCAATAGTTTTATACTAGAATGCAAATGAATAAATTCCTGTTTATGCCAAATAAAGCTTCATTTCAGAAATTGGAGAAGTGCAGTGAAATGTACAGATTTATATCCACAAATATTTCTCCAAAATGATGCTGCGTTGCAGGTATGTAGAAATGGATATCTATATTTTCTGTAGTGTTTTTCAAAAACAAAATCCTTTGAATGTAATTCACTTTCTCTTCTTTTTAGTGTGAACATTTGTAAAGAGTAAAACCCATCAGATATAAATGTTAGGTGCCCGGGTCTTTATTTAAAGGCCCGTTTGTTATATGATAATACGGGGTCTGTGTCATGACACGTGGTGGGAAAATGCACAAGAAGATGCGTTTGACAACAGGACAAAGATTTGAAATTAAACTGATGGCTGAATCGGGAAGCAGTCTCATGGTTGCAAGAAACTTTAACAGAAAACATGGAAAGAACAAAACTTATCTGCAAGTTTCAGAAAACTAGAAATGTTCACGTATTAATCTGCGTATTCAAACAATGGCGTCATACAGAGCACATTATTAAACACGGTCGACCAACAAAAAAATGCTTCTTTTTGCTATGGAAACTGATGCGTTTTTGATGCGTTTGACAAAACGCATCAGTTGAACCTCTTGTGGTCAACGAATCACACGTCACCGATTAACGTCATTTACCCGCTGAACCAGAGTCCTTGAATGTAAGCCCTCTGCGATCATTTGGTCACTAATAATTTTCACAATTAGACATGTCACAATAACAAAATTGGCTGAATGATAAATTGTTCCAGTAGTTAATGTGATAAACGATAATATTGTAGTTCATGTGATACCATTTTTAAGCACTATAATGGTAATGGCAGAATAATAATAAACCAAGAAAACATTCTCAAAGATTAATAAACTTTCAATTGTAATGAACAGTTCACACTGGAACTGGAAAACATTTTAAATATCGAAAACAAATCATAAAAACAACAAATAAATAAATAAATTTTGACGTCTTGGTAAACACAAGTGTCCATCAAAAAGGGGCTGGAGAACAAAGCACCAAATTAAACATTTTATAATCCAAATTTGGAAGAAAGAGGGAAAAATAAAAAACAGATAAACGATAAATCATGTCAATGGAAATTATTCAGTTTGCTTAAATTGATCATGTGATTAATTGATTGAATAATTATTGTGACAGGCCTACTACAGTATTTGAATTTACCTAATTAGTACGTACGTTCGTACATACGAACACCTGACTGGCTCCGCTGGTCATTGGTCACGTGACCCTCCTGTGGCGAACTCCGACTCCGAATGCCACGTCACACATTGACGTCAATGACCCGCTGAACCAGAGTCCTTGAATGTAAGCCCTCTGCGATCATTTGGTCACTAATCATTTTCTTTGTCTTTCAGGTAAATGCTTGTAAACACAAAACCCACCCTGTAGATCCAAACTGTAGATCTATAATGTAGATATAAACAAGTACTTATATCTACATCACGGTATTTTGTTAGACACTCTTAATCTAGGTCCTCTGTGATAGTTTGGTCACTTACTCTTTTCTATTTTGTGTCAATATTTGAAAAAACAAAATCCCAAATATTATAATGTATAATTACATTATATAAGCTGCATACTTAAATAATGTAAAATTTTATTTGAGATAATTACTGTTTAAGACGAAAAAATGAAAGGGCCTGCATTCAAATACTGTATGTAATTCATTTCGTACATATAGACCTTGATCTTGCGATTAATTGATTGAATGATTATTGTGACAGACCTAGTACAGCATTTGAATTTACGTAATTAGTACGTACATTCAAACATACTAACACCTGATTTGCTCAGCTGGTCATTGGTCACATGACATCCTGTGGCGAACTCCAACTCCGAATCCCACGTCACAGATTGACGTCAATGAGCCGCTGAACCAGAGTCCTTGAATGTAAGCCCTCTGCGATCATTTGGTCACTAATCAATTTCTTTTGCAGGTAACGTTAGGAAACAATACCCATGAAATATAAATTATCTTTCTTTAGAGAAACAGAGTTTAAATATATAATCTCTCTCTTTCTCTCTCTAGCTATAAAGGTAGAGAGAGAGAGTTTATATATGTTAAACCTATAAGGAACCACACAGATATTGGATCTGTTGTCAGATCCAATATCTGGCAACTCGCCACTGTTCCAACTCGCCATTGTCGCTCAGGTACCAACTCCTCTTAAACCTTGTGCTGATTTCCCTTAATGAGCCACAGCTGTTGAGTCTACACCTGTAGGTCACACCCTGGAGGAGAACAGATTATGGCAAGCTGTTTTAACATAAATTCTGTTTCGTCTGACTATCCGTAATTACATTCCAGATATCTAAAAATGCATTTTGACTATACAAAACTACATTTTGACTATCCGGAATGGTAATTTAAGATATCTGTATTTACATTTTGACTAGTAAGAATAATAATTCAAGATATCTTAAATGACATTTTGACTAGTCAAAATTCCTTTCAAGATATCTCAAATGACGTCACTGGATCTGTCATTTGACGGGACACATATCCGTAATTACGATTTAAGATATCTTCAACACAATTATGACTAGTCAAAATTACAATTTTAGATATCTGAATTAAGAATGACGTGGAAGCCCCTTTGTGGTGTCCAAACAGTTGCCTGCAGAATTTTACGTTTCCTGCACAAAATTGTCAGTAAATGCCACAAATTAGAAAGAGTTCGACAATGTTGGAAATGCGGACATAGTAAAACTTAATAAACTATAAGACTGCTTCTGATATCTGCAAAGAATTTCCTGTTTATTCATTTCCGACGAACCCAATGCACTTAAAAACAGCTTTCAAAAGCTAAAATTGCTATTGTCAAACCATTTTCAACATGAAAGTGGCCCATTTTCGAACATCTTTTTTCGTTTTCTCTACTTTTCATTGTTTTATTAAACTTTCAAATTGCTACGTAAGTCAGGGACCTTTTGACTAGACAGAATACTAATTCAAGATATCAATAATGTCATTCTGACTAGTCGGAATGTCAATTTAAGAAATCTTAAATTGAAAAGCTGTGTAATTCAAGATATCTATATTCAATTCTATCTTAAAAGGAATTTTGACTAGTCAAAATTACAATTCAAGATATCTTTAATTTAATTTTGTCTAGTCATTATTTGAATTTAAGATATCTATAATTCAGTTTTCACTAGTCAAAATTACATTTCTCCTATCCAAAAATACATTTAAGATATCTTGAATTATGGAGTAATTCGAGATATCTTAAATTAAAATTATGACTAGTCATAATTTAATTGTAGATATCTGAAATGTGCATTTCAGATAGTCAGTAATTAATTTAAGATATCTTGAAGTGAAATCTCCATACAAGTCAATGGTAAATCTGACGTCATTTCGACTAGTCAGAATGTAATTAGAGATATCTCAAATAGTTATTTTGTCTAGTCAAAATATAATTTGAGATATCTTAAATCGCTAAAACGTCTAGTCATAAAACAATTTGAGATATCTTTAATGTAAGGGCGGTAAAACCGAATTTATGTTAAAATGGCTTGCCATAAACGGAACAAAACAACCTTCAGACCTCAGTGTACATGACGTTTCGAAAAAGAAACTTAAAAGTGCAGTTCATTAGATAGTTATCATTTCCGGCAAAGGCGAGGAGAAGATCGTTCAGATATTCTAGACAAAAAAGACTGCGTGCCTAGAACGAGACTGAAATCAGACAGAGACGACGACGCAGGTAAAATTCACCCTTCTTTGAATATTTATTCGGATTTAGTAAGACAGTTTTTTTTATTTCTGGTGATGCTGCTAGGATTTCAGACCTACTCTGACCTTAAGCTGAATATGGAAATCTTAATAAAATAAAACATGTTATACACTCTAACTACTGCAGAAAACATATACTTGTGCTGTACTGTGCTAGACAGTTAATGCATGCATTTTAAATCAGTAAAAAAATATTAATGAAGCAACTGTTTATATTTATGGAAATTATTGTCAGGACCTTGGCATACAAATTGGCAAAGTAGGTGCATGTTTTAACATCTTTACAACAAACCAGTTCACAGCAAATCAGTCATCATTCAGTTGTCAACAGACTTCCTGCAGCTCTTCATAAGTAGGAACTGTTAATTACACAGGATCTAGAAATGTTCCCTCTTTAGAGTAAGAATGTGAACATACACTAGATGAAGTACATCGCTGCTTGTGCTACCTGCTTGATATACTGAAAGGTCCACATCCAAGGTTTTTGTCCATTTATGGACAGTCTGGGAAGATCCGATTTCTTGTAAAATTGCCATCCTTAAAATAGTCAGATAACCAGGAAGTTTTGGTTGCATTTGTGTCTTCATTGCCACTCCCCACAAACTGAATTCAAAGTATGTTCAAACTGGTTCTTTCATGTTCTTATCATTGGCTCCACCTCTTACTGTCAACAACAAGGTCCATCTGTCACCAAGAAACTTTAATAAATGTTTCTTGTTGCTATTTAGCTCCAATACCAAATACCCAAGTGATTTTAAAAAAAAAATAGCTGATTAAGAATTGATTTGTATGTTTGGCAGTTTTAATGATCAACACTTATTTCTTGTTCTTTTGCTCTGCCTCTGGCAAAAAAAAAAAAAAAAAAAACCGAAAGGTTTTTGTTTTTGTTTGTTTGTTTTTTGCTTTTGAGATATTTTTCCCCCAGTGACCTCAAGTTGTAGTATAATCTTTCATTTTAATGACATAAACATGCATTAATTCACAGGTGGCTATTTTTTATTATCTTGTTAGAATTAAATTCACTCCTCTGGTTTAAATTTTGAATGTCAAACTCAATTGATCAATTATCCTTTTCAGACATGGCCTCAGCTTGCAGCATCCTGTATGAAGAACAGGTCCTGTGTTCAATCTGCCTCAGTGAGTTCAAAGAGCCCGTCTCCACTCCATGTGGACACAACTTCTGCAAGGGCTGCATCACCCAGTACTGGAACAGTCAGGACAGTAGACCTGCACAGTGTCCCCTCTGCAAAAAGAAATTGGGCAATAAACCGAAGCTGCAGGTTAATTCAGAGTTCAGAGACGTGGTGGAGCATTTCAACCATACGAGATTAAAGACTGGTCCCAAGATTGTTGCCCAACCAGGAGAGGTTCCATGTGACATCTGCACCGAACCCAAGCTCAAAGCCCACAAGACGTGCCTGGTGTGTTTGGCCTCGTATTGCAAGCCACACCTGGAGTCCCACCAGAACCTGAAGAAGCACAAGCTGATCGATCCTGTGTCCAACCTGGAGGACAGGGTGTGCAAGAAGCACGACAAGATGCTGGAGCTCTTCTGCCGCACAGACCAGAAGTGTGTTTGCATAATGTGTTTAAATGACGACCACACGGGGCACGAGGCTGTCCCACTGGAGTGCGGCTTCAAAGACAGGAGAGGCATGTATGAGAATGTGACCTTAGACATGAAAAAGACGGAGAACTCCAAATCACAGAGTGTTAAAAAACTCAAAGATTCAGTTCAGAAGAGCAGGAAAATATCCGTCAACGACATTGGACAGATTGCAGAAGTTTTGGCAGCCCTGGTGCTTTCTTTACAAAAAAAGCAGGATGAACTGGTTAGAGCAATCAAACAGAAGCAGATAGAATCAGAGAAACAAACTGAAGGTCGGATCACTCTGCTGGAGCAACACCTTTCTGATTTGAGAAAAAGAAGGTCTGAAATTGAGCAACTGATAAAGTCAGAAGACTATCTTTACCTGCTGCAGAACTGTCCATCCAATTTTACATCTGCGAATGCCACTCTGTTAGACCCACTTACTGAACAGCACACCTATGCAGGGTTGGTGAAACAGTCAGTAGGTCAAATAAAAAAGAGCATCAATAGGGAGATAGACATGCTGATTCAGAAGATCAGTTCGTCTGATTGCTGTGGAGCTGAAAACATGAGACCTTCTACCCCAAATGTGTGGCGTCCGCCGAAGGACAAGCTGATGATGATCCAGCAATGCAATGCAGTCGATGTGACTCTGAACTCCTATAGCGCCCACCCATACGTCATTGTATCCGCAGATGGGAAGACACTGAGCTATAGACCAACAGAGCACTTCTTTACTCCTTTGGGCTGGCGATTCAGACATTACTATGCTGTTCTGGGAAATGAAGGTTTTTCTTCAGGTCGGTTCTACTACGAAGTTGAGGTCAACCTGAACAGATCCTGGACCTTGGGAGTGGTCAAAGAGTCCATTAACAGGGATGAGTTGTTCCCATTCACACCTGAGCATGGAGTTTGGGTATTTTTGGGCTCGCTGTGTCCACCAAACATCAGGAGAATTGGTGTATTTGTTGATTACGAGAGGGGAGAAGTCTCCTTCTACAACACAGAGACCAGGGATCTGTTGCATTCCATCGCAGGATGTTGCTTCACTGAGACAAAAACAGGACTGCAAGCTTTTCTTTACTCTGTTGTTGGACTCTCCACTGTTCACAGACCAAAGCTCCACCCTTTCTTTTTACTAAGTGGATTTTTGTCTGATAGTCTTACTATCACTCCTGTGGAATGTACATCCCAAGATGCTTGAGAAGTGTTTTTCTTTTACTCAAATGAATATTTTTGATAGTTCCTACTATCCCTTATATACAATAGCGAGCAATAGTGGAACATTTCTCTGTAACATGTCTTCCTCACAAGTTCTCAACATCCATCAGATCTCCAAAAATACATATTAAAATAAAACAAAGTCTTCCTTTAAATCTCTGGGAGACTGAGAATATTTTACAACCAAACTATCAAAAATTGTGGAACTTATGTGCGAAACTCTGACTTTGTTTCAACAATTTAATGAATTTTAATTAGTCTAATTATTTGTAAACGCACACGTATACAGCGTCTTATCTGTGTTTGAAAAATTAAAAAAAAAATTTGTTTCAAGCCAGTTTTTAAATGCATTCATCTATATGAAACGATACATGTGTTGCAAATACATAATGCATAAATTATAGATTTCAAATAATACTATATTATAGTACCTATAAATACATACAGGGATTTTAACGTATATGTGAGGGGGCACTAATTTACTGTGTGTAATTAGAACTGTGCAGTTGCCTGCAACTGATTGGGTCAGCAGGTCACTGCTTTTACTGACCGCGATCTGTGTCATGTGACTAACATTTAATGGTCACATGACATGTGATATAGATACATGATGTAGAAACGTAGAAATAGATATTTAAATCTACATCACAGTATTTTTTAGACAGTCTTTGAATGTAGGTCCTCTGTGATAATTTGGTCACTTTCTCTTTTCTTTATCGTGTTGTGGTGGGATGGTGTTCCACCCTCCCCCTCTCTGCGCACAGGGTGCAGCAGGAAGCGCACCATTGATTGGTGGGCGGGGCAGATGCCTATATAGTTGGGCGGGCCGCTGCAAGGTGCGTGCGTCTTTGTTTCTCCCACTGTTGCTGCGGTCGGCGGCTACATGTCGGCTTGTGGGTTTGGTCGACTCATCTGCGATCTGTTGCTCTGCTGGCGTTGCCGCCTGCAGCTGGGGGTTGCTGTGGCGGGCGGCTTCAATCTGGTCCTCACCTGCTGACCCGCTTCCTCCCGGGTTAGGCTGTGTTTCCACCCCTGGGTAAGCTACCTGTTTAATGTTTGTTTTTCTTATATGGATCCACAGTTAATGGGCTTTCTGTTTCAGGCACTTGATTGTGTTTGGAGCTGCAGCGCTTTGGACGCTCTGCTGTCTTGTCTTGTTTGATTGGGCCACTCAAATAAACCTGTTGCGGATTGGGCAGGCTGTGTGTGCGGGGCATTTCTCCTCTGGCCCCATCGAAGGGCATTTGGAAGCGGATGACAACGACTTGTAACTTGTTTTGTTTTGTGATTGAAGTTACTAATTTGTTTGGTTTTGATTTACTAATTTGTTTTGCATTGCATGTTTTTATTTCTTTGGAATAATTGAACTTGTCTGTCCTGTTTCCTTTTGTGTTCCTTTTGTCCCAGGGACCGAGTAGTGGGCCTGAAGCCTCGTTTTTAAAAGGAATTGTTTTAAAGGAATTGTTAAATAAAATATTGTGCACTGAAAGGTCTGTGTTCGGGTGCATCTTGTTAATTTTAAAAAGATCTCCACCTGCTGGTCACAGTGTCAATATTTGTAAATGCACAACCCAAATATTCTACCAGCTTACATAAAGTGTACATGATATAAGCTGCATATTTCAATAAAATATAAGTTGTTTATGACGTTTTTCTTTGAGATGCTTCGCTTTGAAAAATAATTACCGTTTAAGACGAAAAAGGAAAAGGGTCTACATTAAAATACTGTACATAATGAGAACTGTGCGGTTGCCTGCACCTGATTGGCTCAGCTGGTCATTGGTGACCACGTGACCCTCCTGTGTCGAACTCAAAGCCCGAATCCGACGTCACAGATTCACGTCAATGTCCGACTGAACCAAGGTCTTTGAATGTAAGCCCTCTGCGATCATTTGGTCACTAATCATTTTCTTTTGCAGGTAACGTTGGGAAACAATACCCATCAAATATAAATGATCCTTTCTCTCTATCCTTTCTCTCGAAAGGTAGAGAGCGGTTGAAGATATAGATATCTATGTATATCTACATAGATATCTAGATATATCTATATAACACAACAAAATACCACAGGATATGTATATCTTACAGAAAATATATTTAAGAAGTCAAGGAATGTATATTCTGGGTAAAAAAATGATTTTAAAAAAAAGTACAATATCGATTAGCCAAAGTACATTTATGCTTAATCTCTTCAGTTTTTAGTTTTACTCATTAAAATGATCCAAAATTTATTTAAATATCTTGATTCACTCTGAATCGCACTGGATTTGGATGTATCCCAAATCCAGTGGAAGGAATCAACAGTAATCCCAATTTTCAAACAGACTTTTTTTTTTAAATGCTTCGCTTTGAAAATAATTAAACTTTAAGACGAAAAAATAAATAAAATACCCTATATTCAAATATAGTGCAATGACTGTGCGGTAGCCTGCAACTAATCATCTGGTCATTGGTCACGTGACCCTCCTGCGACGAACTCAAACCCCAAATCCCACGTCACAGATTGACGTCAATGTCCGCCTGGACCAGAGCCTTTGAATGTAAGCCCTCTGCGATCATTTGGTCACTAATCATTTTCTTTTGCAGGTAACGTTAGGAAACAATACCCATCAAATATAAATGATCCTTTCTCTCTTAAGAGAAAGATCATTTTTATATTATATATTTATATAGAACTATATAAATATATACTGAATTTTTTTTTTGTTTTAAACATTTTTTAAGTACATTTATATTTCTGGAACAATAAACAATTACTGTTCCAGAAATTTCTGGAACAATAGTTGTTCCAGAAATTCCTCAATAGGAGCCTATCGGTAAGGCATCTGATTTTTTTTATTTTTTTATTCATGTTAGAAAATTAGAAATTCTGTCCATTCATCCACTGTCTATTCCCAGTTGTCTTTGAGGTGTCATAAATGCTCATAAGGTGATTCAGTTTATATTCCACCTATTGAGATAAATGATTTCATTCATTAACTTATGCCAATTAATGGCATAAGTTAACCTGCGTTTACCTGTCCATAAAATACCCCACTACTTTTTGCTTTTTTTATGCTGCAACATATATATTTAACAATTTGAAAATACCTTTACAGATTTAAATGTAAAACTGTTTGTGATATGAAGAAGTTTCTTCTTTGTCCACGGTTCCTGTTGAGAGAGAGAGAGAAAAAAGGAATCAGACTGCCCAACAAATGAAAAGCAGCTGTCTGTGTCATTTCTTTTCCCTGGAGAGGAAGAGGCGGGCAGAATCTGACTGTGCAACAGTTGCAGAGAAATGAAACCTACATGTCTGAAGGGAAACGTTTCTTATTCAAAGGACGAGCAGCTCAGCAGGTATTAAACCCATTTTGTTTAGCTCTAATTTTAGAAAGAGTAAAAATAAACATAGTTTGAAGTTTACTAAAGATCCGCACGGATTGAAAAGATAGAGAATATTGGACTATTATGGTAGATCCAGAGAACAGTAAACACGTTTATTTCTCAAACTGAGAAACTATAAACAAAACTGTCTGACTTTGCACATACAGGTTAGGAGATGAGTCTTTAAAGTAATCATGAGGACAAACTGTATTCGTTTTATGGTTAATTTTCCTGCAAATTGAACAAAACAGTGTGTATTTCTGTGTTTCAAAACAAGAACTGGGAGTCAGTCACACGTTTTTCTATCTCAGAAGGTTATGTAAGGACACAAAGTCCCTAAGTTAGCCGATATAAAGTATTTTGACAACGTAATGAATGCCCGATCGAACACAATATAAACATAGCAAAATTTATACACTATTGCAGAAGGCAATAAAGTAATCTTAGTAACATGGAGCTAAGATATAATTGTAAAGTATACACTCTATTGCTTAGCACTTAAGCAGTAAATTGTAGATTTAAAGTGAAATTACTTAAATCAACTACAGTAATAAGGGTTAATTAGGTTAATAAAGTTATCACTTAGTCTTACAATCCTGTGAAAATATGTTTATCTTCTTCCAGCTTTCTAACTTTGTTGTCACTCTTAAATATTTTAAATCACTAATGTTTTAATATGAGATATAAATAACCCAAGTTGTTTGAGCCACAACAGCTGCATCACTTTTCTTCTGTTTTGCTTTGTTTTGATGTTTTTTTTACTGTGGAGAAATTTTTATTTCAGTTGAGTGATAGAACGTTTCTGAACTACAGAATCGAGATTAAAATCTAGATAGACTTTGACTAGGCTACTCCAAAACCTTTTACCTGTGAATAAACTCAACTTTCGAAAATGTGGTAAATTCATGCCTTAGTGACACAAGTGAATACTTTTTCACATAGGACTGAATTGGTATGGATCACTGTTTCCCCCCTAAAATATATAAAATTATCTAAAACATGCATTTTGTTTTTACACAAGTTTATCTTTTTCACACATTAAATTTTGCATTATGATCTGAAATAAAATTGAGTAGATTCAATCTTCTGTATTTACTATGGTAGGACAGAGCAAAAGGAGTGTCAGCAGTGCACTCATAAAGCATTAATTTCAACATTTTAAATGCATTTTATCCTTTTCAGACATGGCCTCAGCTTGCAGCATCCTGTATGAAGAACAGGTCCTGTGTTCAATCTGTCTGGGTGAGTTCAAAGAGCCCGTCTCCACTCCGTGTGGACACAACTTCTGCAAGGGCTGCATCACCCAGTACTGGAACAGTCAGGACAATGCGCAGTGTCCACTCTGCAAGAGAAGGTTGGGTAATAAACCAGAGCTCAAGGTCAACACAGAATTCAGAGATGTGGTGGAGCATTTCAACCGCATGAGAGTACAGGGTGGACCTAAGATTGTCGCCCAACCAGGAGAGGTGCCATGTGATGTCTGCACCAAGCCGAAGCTCAAAGCCCACAAGACGTGCCTGGTGTGTTTGGCCTCGTATTGTAAGCCACATCTGGAGTCCCACCAGAACCTGAAGAAGCACAAGCTGATCGATCCTGTGTCCAACCTGGAGGACAGGGTGTGCAAGAAGCACGACAAGATGCTGGAGCTCTTCTGCCGCACAGACCAGCAGTGTGTTTGCATGATGTGTTTGAACGACGACCACACGGGGCACGAGGCTGTCCCACTGGAGCGCGCCTTCAAAGACTGGAGAGGCATGTATGAGAACATGACCTTAAAGATGAAAAAGACAGAGATCTTTTCATTTCTAAGTGTTAAAAATATCAGATGCTTTGTGGAAAAGAGCAGGGAAACTACAGTGGATGAAATCAGAGAAACTGTACAAATTTTAACCGCTTTCGTTGCCTCCGTACAAAAATATCAGGGTGAGCTGGTTGAGGCGATTGAGCAGAAGCAGAAAGACATAGAGAAACAAGCCGAAGATCAGACAACTCTGCTGGAGCAAGGCATTTCTGGTGTGAGAAGACTACGATGTGACATTGAACAACTTATGCAGTCAGAAGACTATCTCTACCTGCTGCAGAACTACCCATTCAATGTAATGTCTGAGAACACTCATCTGATGGACCAACCTACTGACTCCATTTTGCGAATGACACAAGACATTCCTGACATTGGTCAGCAAGGCCATATAGAGATGGTGAAAAAGTCAGTTGGTCAGATTGAAGAAACGCTCAGAAATGAGATGAAGATGCTGATCCAAAAGGTTAGGTCGCCTGATTCCTGTGATGCCCCTACACAGTCACACGCAGCTGAAAATATGAGCGATAATCTTCTACCCGAGCTGTGGAGTCAGCCTCAGGACGAGCTGATGAAGATCCAGCAATGCAATGCAGTGGACGTGACTCTGGACCCTTACACAGCCAGCAATTGGCTCAAGGTGTCTGGCGATGGGAAGCGACTGACCTTTCGTGGACATCAGCAGATCTTCTCCTCTTTCTTTGGCAGGCCATTTAAATACCTGCCTTATGTACTGGCAAAGGAGGGGTTTTCGTCAGGCAGGTTCTACTATGAAGTCCAGGTCAGCAACTGTAAAAGATGGCTCGTAGGAGTGGTCAAAGAGTATATTAACAGAGAGATTAACTCCATTCCTACCCCTGAGGATGGGGCGTGGATATTAAACACACCAAGAAACATGTTTCTGAATCAAATTCAGACCATCGGGGTGTTTGTTGACTACGAGGAGGCTAAAGTCTCTTTCTACGATGTGGAAGCCAGGTCTGAGATATGCACATTTACAGAAGGTTCATTCATGGAGACAACACCTCTGAGATAATGTCTTTCCTCAGTGGCAGGTATTTCATCCATTCACAGACCAAAAATATACCCTGTGTTTGGAATATATGATTATTATTATGGGGATAGTCTTGTTATCTCCCCTGTAAGAAAACCGTAAGCTACAGTAAGAGGTAAGGGGAAACATGTCTGACTATGAAGTTCAGAATAGTGTGAATCATTCTCTTAATTTTGCCAGATGGCCCCAGTAGTCTGAAAATGAGTCACCGTTTGTTGTGCATTTTCCTGCAATACTCAAATCTGACCACTAAGTGGCACTAACGTTTAATAAATGTTCAACTCCATTATTAGGGTATCAGTTCATCGGGTCCCTCACAGCAGAGGAACAAATATCTGAAGACAAAGAATAAATGAAGATCACAGGATTTTTATTGAACCAGACTAATATTACAAATATTTTTCCTCCATACCATAGCCGCAAACTTTAGTGGATTTTATCGGGATTTCAATGCTGGATTAAAACTACGCTAAGTGTGACATGCATTTCTTATTGGGACAGAGCCTCCTCTTTTTGTTCAAATACTAGATACATGTGTTATTTGCAGAATTTTTCTGCATGCTTTCTTTTATTTCAAATAACATTTCTGCTCTTGTTTGCACATTTTTTTGCGTTTTATAATTTGTTTTTTTTAAGGACAAATACACACATTTTGTACATTTTCAATTATCTTATGCTGTTGCACATTTGTTTTAATCTGAGCATTCTGATTTTAATAACTGCACAATTTCCTAATGCTGTAAACTCTTATTTTGATCTATTTTACCCTTGTGTGAATACAAATGCTTCCACTTATCTCTAACTTGCTGCTGAATTTCTTAAATCGTGACAGAAATGAAAGATGCACATCCAGCAAGCAGAAGTTCCCACTTCTGGTTAAATTAGTGGACACGGATTTAGAAAATTGCAGCAGTCCACCTCCACTGATGTGTTTTTCTCAAGGGGAACTTAAGCCAGTGGGTTATTTTTACCACAGCTTTCTGACTGACTGGCGCCCAGGGAACTGGGACACTGTAAACGTTTGACTCTGTGTCTCTCTGACGAAGGTCAACGTCTGGTTTTCTTTAGGATGATGGATAATTGTGCGGATTAGAGACATAATCCCGAAATAAGCCCAATTTGCTCTTCAAATACACTGAATTGGGCAAATACATGCAACATCTGACGTGTTGCTTTGGAGCATCAGTCTGACATACTTAGTTAAAGTCAGTTGAATACATTTTTGGAGAGAAAATTAAACCAGTTTAATGCATGATTTTGAATCTGACAACAAAAAATAATCCACAAGCTTTTCTCTGTCTGAAGTGATTGCAGGAGACATTTATGAATTTCTGAGTATGTGACAGAGATGAAAACATTCATCTGAGGCTGAAGGTTAATGTTAATGCCACTGGTATTGCTTTCTGGGCATGATGTCACAAATAATATCTATCACCAATGAACCGTGATGCCTGCTTTTGTAAAGGCCATCTCTTCTGGTGCTGATTTGATGCTGTTTGTACCACTAAGAGATGTTTTCACAGCAGAGATTACTAGTTGAGACTATATTAATTTAGCAGTTAACAATGAGATCTTTAATTTTATTTGACTTTGGAGCCTAGTCAAATCAGATTTACAAACCTGTAAATCTTCTGTCAACTGATTCTCTCACCTGAGCTGTTGATCTCTGCAGCTCCTCCAGAGTTACGATGGGACCTCTTGGGAGACTCGCTGATTATTCTTTTTGTAAAGCCACATCTCATTTGTAAATAGACTTTTAATCCTCCTTATAATTAATATTGCATTAACTGATTTGATTTAATTTAAAAAACAAACAAACATTTAATTAGGACTGTTTTACTGCAAATTTGATAATTAAATAAAACATTTGTTTAGCTACAATTAACAAAATGTCCTCTAATAACATTTTACCAGCACTGAGATACATTTGCTTTGTCGACTTCATTCAATTTAGCTCCGAGCAATATGCTATCGTTAACTTATAATTTAAAGATTTTTGAATCCATTAATATTATGTCTCAGACTTCTGTTATCTGGCTAATAAGCAGGACGAAGGCGAAATTTAAGAGTTGTCATTTTTTAAATGTAGTTTATAGTGGCGTGCACGAGACCCAGTCGGAGCACTGGTTGGAAACTGAGCGTGTCCAGGCGCGCGCACCATCTTCCTGACGTCACGGGAGTGCCAGAGCAGGAAAGCAACCGGGAACAGTGATGGGAATTCCACCTCTTTTCCGGGATCCGTATCATTTGGCTAGGTTCAACATGAACGAAATTTATTTATTTATTTATTTATTTATTTATTTATTTATATCCTGAACAACTAATTAAAATCAATTTTTGACGCTAAAATAATACAGTAAAACATCAATGGAAAAAAATCAGATTATTTTAAAATTTATACTAAGCTATGTATCACAATAATTGTACCTGTTATTTGATAAAAGACATAAATTTGACAGCATCAGATATGTTTACCTACAAATGCATGCACAATTTCTTTTTCCTCTATCCAGAGTTGCGATCTGCATTCATACCGTTGTCCACAGTATGAATGCAAAGCCTTCCCAAAATGAGCTAGCAAATATAGCCGGCTCAGCTATGGGCGGCGCATCACTAGCGGGGAAGTCACCAGTGGGAAGAGCTGGCAAAGACGGAAAAGAGGGAAAGATAGGCAGGAGATACAGACGGAGACAGGGAGACAGACACGGAAAAACAGGGAGACACCCCTTAAAGACAGCCTCAAATCATATCTGGGATTCAGTTGCGCTCCGAGGCGTCACTTTGATGGCTGACAGCAGCAGAAAAACTGGAGAAGATCTGTGACTGGCCTTTTTTCTTCTTTCACAACGAGGGGGTCGGCACAGCCGCAGTGAGTACTGAAACTTAGCTGGCAGTCTGAAGCGGTGTGCGTATCCACGGGCATGTTTCATTACACAACCCGACATGTGTGCTTGCGTGTGGGGTTGTTTGTAAGTCATGCCGCCTCCTTCTGGCTCAGGGATAACAGGGACGTCGGGATAAACAAAATTAAAAATTGATGGCCGCAGCAGTTTCGGGTCAGCTGAGAGGAGAGGCTCTTTGACAGACTCACAACGACAGTGAGTGGAGTCATTCAGCTAAATATTGTACATGCAGCTACAGGCTTTCCCCGGTACAACAAGCTAATAACACCTCGTCTTGTCTCTCCATGCCTCTAAAGGCGATTATCTGCTGGCTGCACATGAAGCTGCTGACAGACTGAGAGCTACATTTGCACCACGCATGAGTCACTTATCAATAACTATAAGTTGCATCTCCGGTTGGGATCTTATCAGTTGAGATATTGCACATCAAGCAACTTCAAGTAGTGATTGGATTTTCAAATCAACTTGTGCAAAACCTAAAATCTGATATGATTGTGTTGATCTGGGCAGGCGGACGGTGGTGGTGCTGGTGGTGGAGGGAGGGAGCCGTGGTTTCCTCCTGGTTCCGCCCGCCCACAGCTTCATTTCGTGGCACCACCCCTGCAACATCCAGTCAGGGAACTGAGCTGCTTCCTTCCACTGTAGTTTCTGTAAACACTGGACAGATTTACAGTGCCTTGCACAAGCGGTCACACCCCTTTAGCTTTTCCACGTTTTGTTTGCAAACTTTAATGCATCTTAGTGGGATTTGTGAAGGGGGTTCATAATGGTTTCTCCACAATGTGCATGCTTGTGCGGAATCCACCCAAGTCAGTACTTTGTAGAACTCCACAACTCCCCGTGTGTTTTCTGTCAGGCTCTTTCTAGAAAATTGTTGGAGCAGATATTCGTCCAAAACCTGCTGAACATCGAACTGCTCTTTTACAGAGCCAACTGTTGCTGCACTTTCCGCTGCAAGACTTTCTATGTATTCATTCTTCCTTGTAAAGAGATTGAGTTCAGTCGGCTGCAGAGGGATGTTTGTTTTCCTTCCCCTTCAAAATTATGCACAACAAAAACAATCATGAGGCGAATTAAAGTTTGTACGTGCAGCGTGACATAATGTCCGAGCATCCTTAAAAAGTCTTAAATTTATGTAGCTAAAATTAAGGCGAATTTATTAAGTTTACTTTTTTTTAAAAGTAAGTTGGCATTTAATATGTCAATCATAGGACTATTTAATCTTGCATATTCTATGTATTTTTATTTCTCGCGGGAGTTTGGGGAGCATTCAGACGTCTTTTCGAGATCGCTAAATAGCTAACTACCCTTTCTAGCTAGCTAGCTAGCAGGATAGCTTTTTGCGACTATCTTGGGTAAGTGCGAATTTATTTATCTGTATATTTCTGTGGATATATTTGTCTTAAATTCAATTCATAATGGCCTTAAGAAGTTGGAGTTGGTGAAACCCGCAGAAACTCTGAAGTGAAAAAGTTTATTTTGCAGAGTACAGTACTGTAAATGTCCACACTGCCCACAAACTTCAATAGTTAACTTATGCAGCATCTGAGAAGAAGTCCCACATCAAAGGTTATTGAAATCCCTCGAGGCCTTCATGGTTTTACATTAACATGATGGACCTGAAGTAGAGAGAATCGTCTTCAAACAGTCTAAAAATATATTTTTACTAGTCAGGCAGGTGGCTTGAGGTCCCTTCAGTCAGTCGGGAAACACTTGTTCATATTAGTTTATTTTTTTCCTTAATGTGATGAGAATTACTGCTACCTCTTGGTTTCCTCCTGTTTAACCTGGCAAGTTGACTGTGCAAACACATTCCTATCCCTATAATAGGCCTGGAGGAGTTCGGCTCTCCCTCTTGCTCTCGCCTGGATTAGTTTTGCACTTCCCCTTCTTTTGTGTTAATTATCAAGTCTTAGCAGTACATTTGCTCTTTTTTTTTCCTTTTTGGTCAGGAAAACAGCAGCCAGGATTAGATAAGCAGAATGTGAATCTGTGCATAGATATATAAAAAAGTGACGTGACGTGTGAACCTTTTGATTATACGGGTGTTTTGCTTGCATCATGACTTCACTTCCTGTGGTCCACAGTAGCCTGGAGCTGATCCTATCTGTTCGGTATCAGTGTTGTGCTCTCCTGTGTTTATACCTCCTACTGCAGACAGAGCTGTGCAGACTGAAGAGAAAAACTTAACACAGACTGTTGGACCTACGAGAGAAGAGTTTCAACACAATTTCATAAATTAAAACAAACCGACCAGGAGTGTTTGATGCCTTTCAACTTTAAAATTATGGCTCTAAAACATATGAGCAAGTTTAGGCAAGTAGTTATTTTCTGGTAACTATTTTTCTTGTGAGGAGGGGTAGAGAGAAAATAATCAAGAAACAGGAATCAGGATTTTACTAAAAAGTTTTTAGATACTCTGATAGACTTAAAGAGGTTTATTATGCTTTTTAAGTGTTGATTGTTGAGGGGGTCGATGATTGAGGCAATTGGAGATTGTGTTAAATACATTCATGCTGTAATTTAAAGCCTATTTTCTGTTTTGTTTTTGTAACTTTGAGTGAACTAAAATTGAAGGTGGAAGTTTTTTCATTTTAAGATTATGCTGCTGCATTAAAATATTAATTTACTTTTAGACTTTGCAACCCAGATCCCGGAGAACGCTATTCATAAGTCTGTCCAAGTTTGAAAAGTTTGGATTTTGGTGCATAATTCAGCAGCACACTGTCATAACGATTTGCCTTGAGTCTTGTGCCCCTACATAGAGAAAGGGCCTGGAATGACGCCCAATCACAAACGCTTACAGCCAAACAGCAAAATCTCACTTCACTTCACTTCACTTCAATTTACAGCTGTGCTAAATAAATCCCAGTCTGCTCAAACAGTGACATGGTGGGAGTCTGCACCGGGGCTCATTTTGTGAAGACAATGGATGAATGAAGTAGATTGGAGTATCTGACAATTAATACAGATTTTTTAAACACTTAAAAAAATAATCTGGTTGGTGTTTAAAGAATTTTGGGGAAGTTTGGGAAGCTGAAATACCTCGGGGCAATGCTACTTGCCACATTTGGTTTGTCTGGTTAAACATAAATTGCATTCCCGGGTTGACTGTTATTTACAAAGCAGCCGATCCAGCAGTGCAATTTATCTTTCTCTGTATCACATTTCCTCCCCCCCCCCCAATGCAACAGTATGATTAATTGAAAAAGCTTCATCTGTCAACATCTGCTGTTTTTGGCAATGAACCAGTTTAGCTTTATTTTCTTAATGACTAGAAAACATCTTAATGCGCTCCTCCTAACCCGTTTACTGCGGCGTCAAACAAGTATAAAAGAATATTACTGACATGGTTATTTTTATTTGCAAATATTTATCGAGGTCACAGTAGCTCTTTGTGATGCTGATTTTTCTCATATTGATGTTGAGATGATGTATCATTAGTCTGAATATATAGCTAGATCTGGAAAATTAGACTTTTTGCACATTTTTTCAAGGCCGAGTATTACTGTTTGGATCAGCATTTTTACAGAAATTGCACAAGTTGGGGAGTTTACCATTCACACTTTTTAGTTTGTCCGATTAAATAAGATGCTCCCTCTGTCGCGTCTTAATTTGCACAACTGCTTGGTTTTTGCCCAGAAATTTCCCATGTGAGGAGGCCGAGCGGGGCGACCGTCAGGATTGTTTTTGAGGAAGTTGTTGAAAAGCAGACAGAAGCAGTGCATTCTGTGGGAGTGAATAACTTCCTCTGGTTTCACGTTGGGTTGCATTTATTTAAAGCTGCAAAAACACCAGAAACCACAGAGGAGCAGAGATTAAAGTAGATCCAGATCCATCATCATTACACGGATATTTCATTTAATTAACTCTGAGTCGTTTCTGTAGTGACACATTTGATCTAACATAGAAAACTAAGACAAGAAAAATCTTGCTTGTTAATTATTGTTCTTTTCCTGAATCATCTCCATTGTTCATCTGTGGTTCCACTGATGCAGGTCTAGTAAAAAGTATAACAAGATTGAGTGTTAACAAACAGTGTGAATTTACATTAGGAAGCATGAGAGTTTCATTATTTCCTGAAAAGTAAGTTTTATGTGAAGAGTTTTCACTCACAACAGTGGAAAAAAGGACTTTAACATGAGTCCACTTTTTCTTTTTTTCTTTTTTTTTTTTTAGCAGTCGGACGCTACAAAATTTATTAATCAGGACGGAAAGCATGAAAATCATTTTTTGAGCCATTTTTAGGAGAATATAGAGATTTTTTTTAGTTTAGGGGTTTTATTTTGGCCTATTAGCACCATTTAATACATAATCAAAACAGATTACAGATTAGTGGATTAATTTCGTGTGTGCTTGTTTCAGTTGGCAGTGACGTTGATTTTTAGTTTTTGTTCATTACGCTGCTGCGGCTGAAACAGTCAGAGATGTGAACAGTTGAGGGGAAATCTTTGCCTTTTCTCAGTGAACAGAACAAAATAGCTGCTGACTTTGTTAGGAAAATGATGCCTCTTTGAAAATATATTTTATAGCGGTTGCATATTCTTTGTGTTTGGTGAAGTATTTTGTGTTGATCTGGCTCTATGCGTGTTGGATGTCCCACTCACTGATGCAGGGATGACATTTTGTTCCCCTCTGAATTAGTGAGCTCAAATTAAAGGTGCGGTTGTCCTAAATTTCCCATTGTGAGATTATGATCCTGCAATAAAATATTATGTTTTAGGGCTTTTTATACATCTCCACCTGGGGCGCAGTGAAAAAAGAAAACAACTGTACTGTCAGCACTGTTGTTGTTGTTGCTGCTGCAGAAAAAGAAACAGTGAAAGTTGAAAGAGCAGAGGCTGGTGAGTGGCAGGTAATCTCCTTAAATCATCAGACAGATTACGCTCGGAACAAGCGCAGCTTCCTCCGCCAGCGAGGCGAGTTGGGATGACTCAGTCAGACGTACAGCACCAGCGAGTCCTTTCAAGCCACTTCGAATCTCACCAGCCCGGCAGGAGAGCAGAAATATCCAACATGAATAAAATGTGTCTTCATCGAGCGCCTATCCTTCAGGCGAGACACAAACTTTGACAAAATTGTTTAGGCTGAGCCGTGTGCGTTTCTGTGTCACGCTGTCGCCCTGCGATAGATGCATGCGCGGTTGTCACACAAATAGAACATGCTGAGCGCATTCAGGAATGCTGCCGGTGAAAGGGAGAGGTTGTGAAGGGAAGAAACGGAAGAATCAAGAAGAAGAACTTCTTCGTTGATGCTTTTCTTCCTCTTCTTTGGGAAGAGGAAAGGAACTGGAGGCGTCACAAAGAATGGGGGAAAAAAAGTAGTATTTTCTCAGTATAACAAACCATGTTCAGCACTGACTACATGTTCAATTTGTTTAATTAAATGCTTGTTTAAATCCTCTTTAATCAGGTTTTAGTCTTAACAGTCAGCACTTGTGCTGTTATACTGACAGACGCTTAATAAAGCAGATTCAGGCCACAGTTAACAGCTTTATAACTGCATACTCTCCATTTCCCAGTGTTTTCCGCATAATAATTAGATGAAACGTGAGACCAAAAGTTAGTTTAAAACAGAAATTTAATTCATGACCTAAATGCTCTTAATTAAAACGGAAGCAATATACTTTACAACATTGATTATTACAGTTTAATGTTTTGATACATCGACTAATGATAAAAAAAAAAAATCATTATGCTCAGATAAACACAAATCTAAAACGATATTAGCAGATTAATTCCTTATACGTACGAAAACCAGCGTGTTTTCAGACTCTCCCCCGCTGCTTTTTCTGCTTGGCAAGCAAACTAAAACCATTTTTTAAAATCTTATCTTACAAGAGCAGCGGCTAAATATCCTACCAGATTTACCCCAGAGGGTATTTCATATCCACAAAAAGTCTGTGGGTGAGGTGCAACTTTCTAAAGGACACAAAATCAAATTGTGGGCTTTGAAATTCATCGGGGTAACTGGCTGTGTTATCATTCCAGCCTGGAAAAAAAAAATGGTTCCAATTCATCATTAAAGCCCCCAGATTAAATTGACAGTTTTGCCCATAGAGAGTGAACACAAACTGTCCTCCAACGTTAGAAGGGGGATCGTGTGATTCAAGTATTTTCTGTATCTTTTTGCCTTTGACCCCTTTATTGATCACCTGTTTAGAAAAGATCAAGGAAATACTGCAGATAACCCCCAGGCTCAGTCAGCATCTAAAACCACCAGATAGAAATCACCCACCTGCGTCGCTCACTGGCTCAACTGGGTTCTTCATGTGACCCTCAGACCGGATAACCTGAAAACACAACAACAAGGCCGCCGTGTGTTGTGCTTTCCACGAGGTCGGTGAAAATAAAAAGACGATTGTGTGCTTTGTATAATCATGTGATGAATGAGTGACTCTAGCATGTGTGGGGGGTGTTTGTCCAGTAAATGCTTGAATAGAACCAAACCATTAGCATGTTTAGACGCTATAGAGAGAGAATTGGGACGCGAGTGTATATGTTATCTACAGGTCAGTAGGTTCTGGAGGGAGGAGGAGCAGCAAATCCCCAAACCAACACTTCCTTTCATTTCTCAACAGAATAGCTATAAACCAGGTTTGAATTTCTAGTCTTGAATTTCCATCCATCCATTTTCTTTACACCCTTGTCCCTCAGTGGGGTCGGGAGGGTTGCTGGCGCCTATCTCCAGCTAACGTTCTGGGCGAGAGGCGGGGTACATCCTGGACAGGTCGCCAGTCTGTCGCAGGGCAACACAGAGACAGATAGGACACACAACACCATGCACACACACACACACACACACCGAGGTAGAATTTGGAGAGGCCAATTAACCTAACGGTCATGTTTTTGGACTGTGGGAGGAAGCCGGAGAACCCGGAGAGAACCCACACATGCACAGGGAGAACATGCAAACTCCATGCAGAAAGACCCCAGGCCAGGAATCAAACCCAGAACCTTCTTTGCTGCAAGGCAACAGTGCTACCAACTGCGCCACTGCGCAGCCCATTTCTGGAATTTATATATAACATATAAGGGTGGGTGTTTATCACATCATTTATTGTGATAAATTTAATATAAGAAGTTTGATTTAATGTTTTCATGATAATTTCCTATTGTAATGATGTTTATAAAAACCCAACACCAGTTTTCCTTTTTTTTTTTTCTGCATCAATAATTGGTAATAAATTTGAAAATATGTGCAGGTCAGTGATCCAAATCACGTCTTTATGTGACTGGTGTCTACAAGAAGCTTATTACGAATAGGTTTGTTTCTCAAGAGTACTATGATTGCTGTGTCATGTGGTCACAGCCATACAGTTACAAAAAAACTAATAAATACTACTTGCCACTTTCGTCATTATCTTAAGCACCACAAGATATCATAATAAAACTTTAGGTCCACATCGCCCAAACCTAATTGGAAAGGTGAGAGATATTTATCCACCAACCCGCCTGTCAAGTTGGACTTTTGTATTTAAGCATTTCATGAATAGAAGTCTCTGCATCTCCCCTAAGATCATGTATTTTATATGCTTTAGTTGTCTGTAAGCAAGTTGATTTGTCTATGTACATTTGTTCCTAACTGTAGATGTAAAAGTAAAATCCCTGTGTGTGTGTGTGTGTGTGTGTGTGTGTGTGTGTGTGTGTGTGTGTGTGTGTGTGTATGTGCGTGTGCTGGAGGCAGGGTCCTGGCCTGTTT
>NW_006800098.1:1213921-1281122 GCF_000485575.1 Poecilia formosa
CATGCAAACTCCATGCAGAAAGACCCCAGGCCAGGAATCAAACCCAGAACCTTCTTTGCTGCAAGGCAACAGTGCTACCAACTGCGCCACTGCGCTTTAGTTGTCTGTAAGCAAGTTGATTTGTCTATGTACATTTGTTCCTAACTGTAGATGTAAAAGTAAAATCCCTGTGTGTGTGTGTATGTGTGTGTGCGTGTGCTGGAGGCAGGGTCCTGGCCTGTTTTTTTCCAGGTGTGTGTTTTTTGGCCTGAGGGGAGATGGAGCAGATGGTCCCCGTTTACGTGTGGCCCCAGTGTGAGGGTGTGTTTGGCTTCAATGTCTCTCTGCCCACAGACCTCGATTTAAAAAAAAAAAAAAAAATCACAGGAGTCAGACTGTAAAAAGGTGCGAAAAGGGGCAGGAAGATTCAAAAGCTTCAGCTGATGAAGTGTTTACCACTGCAGTTACGCACTTACAAGAGGCCACGTTTTCCTGTCATTTAAATATGCAGAGGGCTGCCTTCCCGTAAGGGGAGAATCTGGATCAGATGACCGATTCGTGTGTCCAGCGGTTCATGTGTTCGCTGATCTGCGGGTGACATCATTGTCTCCAAGGATACATCATGGGGCTTGAGTGTTGACTCATTTTAAGAGAGAAAATTTCAAAATGCTCCTTCACTGTTGACATGGGCTCATTTCAACCCTGTAGCCTGCACAGGTTGGACACTTCAGGAGCCCTGGGAAATCAGAATGTCCAGGTTATCAGGCTTGCATTTTTATGTCACAAAGCATTATCAGAAGACGTCAGCCAAGGCAAAAAACTTTGATTCAAAGGGCAACAAAAAGCTAATCTCGTCACCCAGAGGGGTGCTGCAGAAATGACACGTCTCATTATTTTCACTGCTATGGAAATTAGGATTATGATTGACTTAATCGGTTTCTTTTTAGGTTATTCGGTTCATCCAACACACATGAGCCATTTCCAGGCTGTCACGACAAAATGTTAATTTCTTGGCGTTTTTGAGACATTAGTATAACAATTAATATTTTTGGCATCGGCTGTAATTGATTCAACATTGCGTATGATTAACAGAAAAACAGCAAATTGAAACTATTCATTTCTATTTAAATTTATGGCTTTCCACCTTTCATTCATTTTCAAGTTTAGACAGAACGCTTTGTTATATTTTTAGTGCGTATTTGGCAAATTTTGTTCAGGGGAGGCGCACACCTATGTTAAGGTGCATTTACATTGATCAAGGAGCACTACTGCCAAATTCTTCACCACACATCGACGGTTTGGTGGTTGAAGCTTGAACACAACTAACTTTTCTAACAAGAGGATCAACCAAATTTATAGTCATTGATTATCAGCCAAAATGCTTTATAAATTGTCTAAAGCTGTGCAGGGCCAACGTTGTATTTCAGCTTCTCAGTGCTAAGTGTACTATGATGGTCAGATATTTTTGAGGAGCTGTACTTGTTCATGTCCTTTATATATTGATTTGGTGAGCAGAAGCAGAATTTGCTGTAAACGTGGTCACTCAGAGTCAAAACTCAAACCCCCAGCCTGGGCAGATTTATGTGTTTTTGCTTTCCCTGATCTTTCCTAATCAAGGCTCTTTGTGTCTCTTTTCAGTTGATCCCATCATCCCAGGCTTTGTGGATCACCTCGCCCTCTTTATCTAAAGAGATTCCCCCCGTGGATCGCTACTTCATAACAAAGCCTATGGATTACAGAGGGTGTTGGAAAGGCTTTGATCACAGCTATGTCAATACCGTGACCCAACCCAAGTGAAGAGGAGCTTCAGTTATTTGTTTAGTTTTTATTTTTTTGCTGTTTTTGCAAATCAGTTCGACCGGGACTTTCATCAGTTACATGTTTTATTTGATCAGCTGCTTTTTTTGACTCAAACACTCTCGCGCGCAGCACCCGGCTCTCCTTCCGCCCACCATGTACGGTAGCTCCCGCTCCGTCTCCAAGCTGGACGTCGTCGGCTCCAACGGTAACGGCTCCGTGTCCGGGAGTCCCGGCCGCTCGCCGCGCCTACCGCGCTCCCCCCGTTTAGGACACCGGCGGAACAACAGCAGCAGCTCCGGCGGCGGACTCACCGGCACGGGAAAGACTCTGTCCATGGAGAACATTCAGTCCCTGAACGCTGCCTACGCCACCGGGGGTCCCATGTACTTCACCGACTCAGCCGAAGACCCGGTGGGGAGCATGGGCAGCGGGCTGAATTCCAGCACGCCCAAAAGCACCATGACCCTGGGTAGAGCCGGAGCCAGGGTGCCGTATGGGGTGAGGGCAGCGGTGATGGGGAGCAGCCCGAATATAAACACAGGAGGAGGGAGCAGCAGCGCCGCCCTCATGCCCGCTGATGCCATAGCATTTGGAGGGGAGCTGCAGAACCAGCCTCCACAAGCAGCCACTGTTCCTCACTCCATGAGACAGGTGAGACTTCTGACCTTTAACCTTATCTTACGGCCATCCACCGTAACACCAACAGTCATGACATGAAAGTTTTACCATATGCCAATATAGAATTAGTCCTGTGACGATAACAAATTTTGCTAGACGATAAATTGTCCCAGAACTTATTGCGATAAATGATGATATTGTTGTTTTGAGACCATTTTCAAGGAAAATAATAGTAACAGTGTCACAATAATGCAAGAGCACATTCTCAAGGACCCAACCTTTAAATTCTAATGAACTTTTAAAGACTGGAACTGGAAGACATTTTAAATCTCCAAAATAAATAAATAAAACAACAGAAAAGACAAATAAAATGAACTAAAGTCTGTGTGAACAAAATGATATTTCAGAATTATTCAAAGATAATTCAATAATTTTGAAGTATTGAATCGAAATGATTGAATTCAAACCTGAATTCAATAAAAGTCTTAATATTTTTATCATTCAGTTTTTGGTAAGAAGAGAAAGAAAAGAGAAATTATTGTGACAGGCCTATACACACATTTTTCAAATTTTAAAGAAGCTTGAAAACATGGATTATTTTCAGTCTTCTTCATGTTTCGAACGAAAAGGAAATGATTGCACATCACCATGTTGTGTCATTGCAGTGTTGCTCTGGCCTGTACTTTTACTTTCTGACTAAGCTTGAGGCCAAAATGGTTTTTGGCGTTTTTTTTTGTGTGTTTTTTTTTAAAGATTAATTAAAGTGTTTTCTAAGCAGATAATGGGAAGTTTGTAAGAGCCTGGTCCTGACGTTGTCTTTGTAACAGTAGACTCCTTATCTTCCAGTCGGCTCATAAAAAATAAAAGAAGGACTCACTTCTGGTTGCGCAACTCGATGTTTAGTCACGCGGATGCATTTTGCACTTTCCCTGCGTGAATCCAGGATGTGGGAAGCCTGAACTGATTTTCGGCCCGGCATCTTTAATAGGTGTCATTGTCTTCTTAAACCACCCTTCAGCTAAGTAAATCAAGAACAGTGTGGGCACTCTTACGTTATATTTAAGGTCTGCCCTCGCACTACCTCCTCACCATGAGTCACAACCTGAGAGCTCACCTTCTCCAGATGTAGCTCTCCTCTTCTATCTGCAGGTAATTTACATGTTAAACAAAACAAACCGAGTGTCTCACCGCATCTGATTTACTGTAATTTCATTAAGTGTATTTTTTATTTTTTACTTGCGTCACATTCATTAAAGTTTATACCTGCCATGATTTCGACAGAACCAAAGTAGTAGTCTGTTTGTTCATGAAAAATAAATCCAGGATATTTTTAATTCTTTAACATGCTGCTCATGTCAGGTTGGCTTTAAGGATTCATGCAGGGAGCATTTTCTCATAAATACTGAATTATCCTATGCTGCAAACCCTTCTGTTCTCCTTCTATTGATTTTAAACGTTTGCTGTGTCACGACTTGCCAAGGTTTCAATCGCATTAACTCCATTAAAGGACTGCAATATTGGAAACAGCCAAGACTTTTATTTCAGTTTTTTTTTTTTTTTTTTTTGTCCAGCTGCAATTCACGATGTCGGCACCTTACAGTGAAAGAGTTCCACAGATGAATCATTTTAAACACATTCCACCTTTAGCAATGTATCATGAGCAAATTAACTGAAAAACAAACAAGTGTGCTTGTTTTAAAATCACCTTTTTGCTCATTTGCATTAGTTGGCTCAGTCCGTAGTTGGTGGAAAATGGTAATCATGGGTTTTGGGGACCACAATTGCCCACACTTGTAACTTTAAATGGTAATAGTCTAAACACCAAATATATCTTCATATGCACATTGGAAACCACCTTGTGCTCTACTGCTGACACTAATATCTCCAGTATTCTTTATTTCCACTTTTTCATCGTTTCAAAACGCCGGGAAATTAAAGATGCACGCCGAGTTTGAGCTGGTAAAGAGTTTGTGAGAATAATCCAGCTGATCGATGAGACAATTTGATACTCCAGCTGAGAAGATACTGCATTTTAAGGGCTAGTAATGTCGTAGTGCTGCAGCAGAAAAGCATAATGTGTCTCTAGTTGAAAAGAGAAAGACATTTTAAACTGTTTGTTTGTGCTTTTACAGGTCAGAGAAGGGGCAATGTCAGACCTGCAAACGCAGCTCAGAGAAGTGCTTCGAGAAAACGAGCTGCTGCGCAGAGAGGTACGCGCTCTTTTTTTATTTATGTCTTATAAAAAATTTATACATTTGTAAAAAAAAAATTATTTTATTTTTAACTTTGGGAGAATTCAGTTGTCTTGAGTTATAATCCCTAATGGGAAAAAAAAGAAAATCACATGGCTTGAACATGTGCTTTCACAAGGGTTAACGTGTTGACATGTTTACATGTGTGGAACATCATGTGATTCATGTGTTTGTCTCATGCGTTTCACATATATCAAAAATCATGTGAAAAATGCATGTGACGCATTACAAAATAAAACACATGTGAACCACAACAATAAAAACAACAGAAATCTATTTACTGAAGATTTCTGTGATCTTATGTCATGGACACCGCTAAATTCAATAACAAAATGCTAAATATTGAAGTCAGGAAAAGCAGGTTTTATGTTAAATTTCACACATGTGGAAATTGTGTTTTCTTTTGTTTTTTTTTCCCGTAAAAGAGAAACCAAAGGGTCGCTGTACTATCGAGTCAGGACTGGAGACAGTTTTGGATTCTGCTGCAAGTGAGCACTTAAATCAGACGAAGTGACAAAACGTTTGCTTGTGGTTTCATGCAGCTGGAGGGCAAAGAGTCCAAGCTGAGCTCCTCCATGAACTCCATAAAGACGTTTTGGAGTCCAGAGCTGAAGAAGGAGAGAGCGCTGAGGAAAGACGAAGCCACAAAGATGGCCGTGTGGAAGGAGCAATATAGGGTGGTGCAGGAAGAGACACAGGTAGGAGGCCTTCAGCTTGTAGCCTGTTTTACAGGACATTTTTGAAGCAAAAAAAAAGAAAAAGAATAGCTTACTTAATGATATTGAACAGATAACATTGAATGCATATTTTTTAGTCTTTTTGCAGACCTCTGTCTGACGTCAGAGGGAATTATAAGGTGAAACTAGTGTTTAATAGTCAATTCGCTGAAAAATTGTTATATTCTGTAATCACTTCTTCCTTTCTATATAATTTGGTATTTTGGTATTTCATCTTCCTTTGGTATCTTTTCTGCCCCTACTAAGAAAACTTTGCATTTAGCTAATAATGTACATTATTATATGATCTCTAGTGCTTTGGTTAGTGGTGTGACTTGGTCTCAACAACAAAACATAGTTTTATTACTAAGGTGTATATAGCCCATCTGAGTTAAAACTTGGTCATACTATCTTTTACTGATTGTTTTTTTTTTAAATTTTTTTATCTCAACATCATCTTTAATCAGCTAGCGGTTAAAGTCTTGCCATGACTTCTCAGTTGGATATTGCTCTAGACTTTAACTGGGCCATTCTAACACATAAATATGCTTCAATGTGCATAAACAGCAGGCAATAAAGACAACTGTAGCAGTGATAAAGGAGGGAGAAATGAGCTAAACAAAAGCCCAGCATGGGCATGAACAAAAAATGACGCTGATTTGTGTGGCTAATAATGACGATGGGATGCTAAAATTCTGATTTGAGAGCTAAAATTAAAATCTCTGCTAGGATGAGATGTGAAAAAGTCCAAGTGGTATCATTTTGTCTATTTAAGTGTTTTGTAGATTCACAATGATGAGAGATTATTGACTTAATTAACTGTCCGGATTACCCTAAAACAAAGAAAAGTTACAGATAGCAGATTGAAAATGACTTTAGCGTAATACTCCTGCAGACTGCAGCCATCACCACAGGCAGGGTTTATTTTAATGGTCTGTGTTGGTAGATTTGTCTCGGCACCGTGAGTGGAGAGCCACAGATGAGGCAGCGCGGCCTGGTTTAGGGACTCCCAGCTGTCTGTTGGTGCTGCAGCCATCTGGATGAGACAGAGACTCTGCTTGTCTGGCAGCAGGCTGAAATATTATACAAGAGATGACATGCACACATGTAGCTGCAGCCGCAGCGCCTCGTTTCTCACATCAACGCCGCGAAGCCACTTCAGAAAGCTTTCCTCAGACTTTGTAGCATGCCGCATTTATGTTGTGGCGGTGTTATTTGCGTGCACGCACATTTATTGAAGGTTAATTTGGAGGCAAATGTGGGGGCAAAAAAAAAAAAGAAGTCATATTGGAATGTGAAATTATGCAATAGGAAATTAAATCAGAACACGTTTTCCAGCAGTTTAATGAATCTTTGATTCATTCGGTTTAAATAAGGCCTTCGCTGATGAACAAAGGGTTGATGAATTTATTAATGCCTCATATAGCTGGTCTGCTGGAGCTGCCCTCAAGCTCTTTTCCCTCTGGATCGGTGCCGGTGCTGTAACAATGGATACCCACACGCGTTTCAACATGCAAGCATGTCATCTCAGCTCTAGAATGAAGAAGTAGCCCCTGTATGGATACTTTAATCTTGTTTCCACTTTTTTGTTTTTCTTTCCCCTCCGACTCATGAACCTTCTCTTCTCTCGGCGCCGTCACGTCCTAAGTCGGCTCTCCTTACTGTGTCCTCACCACTCGGTCTTCGCCATCATCTTGGTGTTAGCAATAGGATTAAATTACCTTCCAGAAATTTTAATAAATATGAGTCCAGACACATAAAAGCCAACTCACTCCCCCGCTGAGGAAAGCTCATCTCTTCTCCACCCTCTGCCTTTTCCTCCCTCCACACTTCTCCACTTTCACCTCCTCCTTCATGCCTGACTCATTATCTTTATCTCTTCTCCTCTTATCCTCTTCCATCTCTTCTCCATTTCTCCATTGTATTCTCTCGACATGCTCGCTTTACTTAATATTTATGAAAAATCCAGCCTTTGAATAAATTTATTCAGCGGGCAAGTTGATAAGACATATTTCTTAATCACCAAAATCACTTCTGCCACTAACATTAGTGCCCCATGCTGGCAATGCTCTGTCCAACCACCTTTTTGTTGGCATCTACTCTTCTCTTAAAACATTTCACATGCTGGAAACACTTTGATCTTCAGCTTGCCCCACAAGTTTCTTTTAGGATTTGGGTCTGGGGACAAAAATATCCGTAGAAGAAGACTGACTACGTTACAGAAGAACCATTCCTGTGTTTATCTCGCCTTAGTTTTTCATCGTTACCCTTTGAGATGGTCCAGTGACGACCTAATTTCAAACTTAACGGTATTTCAAAGAGTTCAGACACTTGCCCAACTTTTCCAGGGCCTGTGGGATTGTACCAGACCTTCCACCATACCCAACTGTGATTATGAGGAGCTTTTACATGCACTCATACCAAAAGGGAGTGTTTGTTCCCCAAAACAAACACGCACACCAGTGAAATAGAAACAAACTGAAAGAACTGCAAAAACAGCAGCTGCTTAGAGAATATCATATAGAGCTGACTGACAGCACAGCAACAATGTGGAAACAGAAGCACCTCTCACATAGTGAGAAAACAATGACCCGAGTTTCGTCCAGAAAAACTGTCATGAGACATTTTATCTTAAAAACCATCCTTCATCTTTATTTCATCCACATTCAGTAAACTTTCCCTCGTTGCACCTTCTACTCATCGTCACAAGACTTTCTCTTTTTTTTTTTTTCCCAACCGTTCTTTGTTCTACTGTCATTTCACTCCCACCACCAGATTCCTTCCCTGTCACAACCAACACACACTCCCCACTCTCCATCTGGACCCGCGGAGCCGGTTCACTCCAGAATTTATTATAAAACATCGGACATGCGGCCGTCCCACTAAGTCCAACTTTCAGTCCGCTGGTGTCTCTTCTTTTCAGTGTGGTCAGTCTCATTCATCTCCTTCAGCGCGCTGCCTTGCTTTACTGTCTGCACACACACACACACACACACACACACACACAGAGCACGTGTGTGTGTGTCTGAATGTGTTGACTCGGTTCGTTCCTCCTCTTTGATTGCAGAAGGTAAGAACAATGTTTCAAGCAGAAAGAAGGAAAAAAGTGGGAGAAAATGGAGAACTTGAAGGAATGTGTGGAATGCGCATATTTCCCCCTTTTCCTTCTCGTTGGCCTGCAGTTTTGCCTCTTGTGCTCCTTCCCTCAAACCAGACAGACGCTCCGCCACAATTACAAGTCAAGCAGCAGTAGGAAAAGCATCACTGCTTTCATTTGACTCCTCACTCTCCCCATAAATCAAGCTTTGACTTCTTTGTGCGAGTGCATCGCGCTCCTTCCTTGGTGCAAGTTCGTCCCGGCACTAAATCACAGCAGCTTGAACAATAACCACTCTGTCCGTCCGTTTCTGCGAGTGCGAGATGCAATCTATCATCTACTGTACTGTGAACGAGGCGCGCTGGCCTGATGTCAGAGGCAGCATGGGTGTGAATGTGCGCGAGAGATTCGGAGGGAGGAGGAAGGCCTGTGTTCGGAGCCGAATTGAACGATTTTTACCAGCTGATTATAAGTGGAAACAAATTTTTTTTACACCAGCTAGTGTGTGTGTGTGTCTGTGTGTGAACTTGCATGTTTCCACAGATGGATTTGTATGCAAAGGGTCAAGACAAATGGGCTTCAGTGTGCCAAAGGGTGCAGACTCACTTGACTCTTACATAAATGTGCTTATACCTTGCACTTAGTCATAAAAAATAAAATACATTGTCGTATATAGTTCTAACATGAAAAAAAAAACAAAAAGACAAAAACTGGTATGACTACCTCGGTCAAACCAGAAGAGTTTCTGAGCACAACATTACTCTGTTTCTATATTTCTGAAACGGTTTGTGTTTTTGTGGAAATTGAAAGAAATTGGTTGTGGCTTGATGTAAAAAAAAAAGCCCTGCGTTTGTGTTATGAAGCAGTACGATTCTGCTGCATTGTGTTGACTCTTGTGAATAATTTAGCCGAGTAGAGTGCTGGTGGGGAAACAGAAGAGAGCTCATGTGTGTCTGTCTGCAGATGGAGGAAACTTTAACCTCCGTCACAACACACGAGTCTTATTGACGTAGTTTGCTGCATGTCTGCAGGCTCAGTGGTTCATGGATTAGAAAGTACACATTTATTGGCTCAGGAGGTTCAGTTTTTGTCTGCAGGAAAATCAAAGCAGCGGTGTGTCACTGCGTGTTGTGTGTGAGTGTAACTCGAACAGACAGTTGAGCACAGCGCCTGTTACACCTGGGCAGCCCTTACCTCCAGGTGAGAGATCGGATGAGATGGACGGAGATGAGACAGAAAAAAGGAGATTCTCCTTCACCCTTCTGCCTCGTCCTGTCATCTGTCTTTTCCTTTAAATAACTTACTTTGATACGTAAGTATTTCATTCTGAAATTGAATAGCAATAATGTAACCCAACAAATGTATAACATCTTAGAGAGGCCATCCCGGTTTGAATTATTAGAAGCAAAACTGGTTATTTGCTTGTTTCGTTGGAGCACTTTAAAGCGAAAACAGCTGCCAGAATGATTCACAACACTTCGTATCAGCTTTTTTTTTTTTTGCTCCCTGAGTGACGGCTTATAATCACTTCAAATCACTTAATGTTATTACGCCAGGATCCCATTTGTGCCTCTGGCAGTTCTTATTTCATTACTTTGTCCCCAGCTCTCAGGTCGTCTCCACGGAGCTCAAATCTAAAGGAAATTTATGTTGCCAAAAGCTTCCCGTGTTAAGTTTCTTTTCACCGTGCAGAAAAGAAGAAGAAGAAGAAAAAAAAAATGGTCCCAGCAAGAGTTTGGGTGCCAGCTGGCTCTTAGAAACGCTTTGGCCAGCAATCTGTACACCGCCATAGTCGCAGAAGAAAGGGAGGGAGATATAGGTGGGGTGTGGCCGCTGGTAAATAATGGATCAGGAACACGACTCGAAATGTAAAGGTGTGTAAAACGTATGAAAAGGACGAGAGAGTAAATCAGGAGACAGAAGGATGGATGAAGACAGAAAGTGAGCTCCAGGAGGAGGGAGGGCAAGAAAAAAACAGTTGATGAGAACAAACCGAGCTGAGGAAGCAGATGAAACGTCGAGATCGGCCCGATTGATGGAAGCCGATGTGACAGGAGGGAAGAAAGTGGATGAAAAGACTCGGAAGGTGTAGGGAAACGAGGATGCCCAATAGGAAATAAATCACAATAAGGACAGAGATGTTATATTTAGAGTAAAAAATCGCTTTTTGTGAAACATAGTGACTTTTACATGAGTGTTTTAGTGGAAAACATTGATGGGATGTGTGTGGGGGAAAAAAAGCTGAGCATGCACTTAACAGAAGCTCTGACATTTTACACATTTTTTCACGTAGCTGTAGATGTACTAATGTTACATGTTAAGTGTAAATTCATATTTTGGTGAATCATTTCGCAGCATTTCTCTTTTCTCGGCTAGAATTAAATTACACTGAGAATGATGAATGTTGTCTATTAATTTAAACCTGGTTATTGCTTTACATTGGTTACTATCAGGTGGTGTGCTTTTCTTCTGTGTTGATTTGAGATGCCAGGAAAACCACCAGAATGCGACACGGATAAAGTAAAGCATGATGACGCATTTTAATTTCTGAGCTCGCAGGTTGATTGCGATTCTAAATAAGTGTTCCCCCCCCACCCCCTTTCAGTTCAGTTGAATTATTTTTTTGTGTGTTTGGGTTTGGTTTATACCCTGACTTTTGTTCTGCAGACACTTCTAACTAGAGATGAACATGTATGTGTGTCTATGTACAGCTGAAGCCAGATATTTACATACGTTGTATAAAAAGACAGAATTGCACTATTCTTCACTTTCTAACATAAAATCAGACAAACTTGTTTATATTTTAGGACGGTTAGGATTACTGACAATAGCTTTTGAGCATGGTCATCATGGCTTCAACTGTATATTCTCTATTGTGTTGTTATTGTTTCTTTGTAGTTATGATGCGAGACATCATTTGGTTTCTAAACATTACATTCATTTGCACAAACATGCAGATATTTTTGCAGCAACAGAATGTCAGGAGAAGCTGTTATTGCAGTACAAAATTGGTGGTCTGAAACTTTCATCTAATCTTGGCTTCTGCACAGCAAGCAGTAAGGAAGCTGATGTTCAGTGGAGGCAAGAGAGAAAAAAAACAAACAAACATCTGAGCGTGATTTTGTTTGTCAGGGTGAATATTACACTGAGCGGCCCTGAAGGAAGCAGCAAGCCGGCTCAGCAGAAATGTTTAAAAGTGGTGTTTTCGAGCACAGAAACAATCCTATCTCCATCTCTTCGTGCTCCTTCTGCTCCGCTCGAGGACCTATGACTCATTCCTCTCCTGTTAAGAGCCTCTGCGTGAGCCTGTTCACTCTCTTTGCAGTTTTAGGCCCAAGAAACGACGAGAAAGCGGTGTATTTACTGCTGCTGTCCCTGCGCTTTGAGATTTAGAAGTATGTTCCGTGTGTTTTTCCACCTATGAATGCTCATCAGTAACAGATGGTCCTTAAACCTGTGTGTTTGCTCAGCCAGGATGAAGAGGTAGGTGAGAGAGAGAGAGAAGGGCTAAAATAAATACAGGGAGCGAGGGCAGGGGAGAAAAAGGCAGATGGACGGAGAGGAGGGAGGAGGTATGGATTAGAAACGTGACGAAGGATACGTGTGGTGAAAATTTCACTGAGAGAGGCAAGGGAAGGAGCGGAGGCTTATAAAACTTTTAACTCAAACGGGGAGTCGACCCTCTCCGCGTTCATTTATCTGCGAAAAGAAACGGGAGACGAGACCCATGTGAAAACGAAAGGAAAGAGAGGCTCGGTTTGTTTCACACGATTCTGTGGCTTTGTGATTTGTTTTCCTTTCGCTCCATCCACTTTCTCCTTCCACCGTAGTGCGTCTCTGTCTGCGGTAGCCATGTCTTCCCTTATAAGGAGCAAGTCTGGGAGAAGTTTTCAGGGAGTGAACAGAATTACAGTGCAGCCACTCCCACTTTCCCTGCACCGCTGCTCTCCCTGCTTCTGAAATCTTTGGTGTTACGCAAACAGAACAGACTTGGGGAAAAATATTTAAGAAATGAAAGAGGTGCAATAACCTGGTCAAAGCCCGGCCCTAAATCTATTTGGAAATCTTTGGCAACGCTCATAAATTGTTCTGTGCGGATTCCCTCTATCCATTCTGACTTAGTTGGGCAAAAAATACTAAAAAGGAAAACTCCATCTTTGTCTCCTTAGGTTGCAGTAGACTATTAGCATGCCGTATCTTGATTTGGCAATTTTTACACTCTTCTCTTGCGAGGTTGCTTTTGCCGACAGTCTTCTCTGTGGAAGACCCAAAATATTTTGTTTCTCTATGTGAGCCACTCCAAAACTTCAATTTTCCTCTGCTGAGGTCATCCTTTGTTGAACTGAATGCTGAAAAAAAAATGAAATCCCTCTTCAGCTTCAGCTTTCGAGCCAACGCATAAAATCGTACAAAAACAGCTGCCGTGACAAATAACCCAGGTCCGTTCTTTGTGGCTGAAAAGTTTAACTTTGGTTTCACCCAACCGTCGCATGTTTTAGCACAATGTTCATCACACGGGTCTCCTGCACACATCTGCAGCTTTAGGTCCAAACTAAAGAGTTATTTTGAACTGATCATAAGCCCATCCATCTACAAGTAAATCCAGATCCACGTCAAGACCAGCAGCCCCACAGCATGATGCTGCCACCACCACCTTTTCACAAGTTTCATCAGAATATAACTTGTTCTCCCTCAGTGTTAAGGGATATTTTAGCTAAGCGTAGGTGTTTTCTTTAGCAGAGCAGGCTTTACCCACTAGTACGCACATTTGAAATTATCGTTACAATTAGAAGAGTTTTTGTATGTCTATTATTTCCATCTTTTGCAACTTTCCATCCTCCTTCCATACTTGTGTATGGAAGGAGGAAGGAGGAACTTTCTCTTGTTCCTCTAGGCACTCATCTGTTTCAAAAATCTATTTCCTCCTCCTCATTATGCTCTTCATCCTCCACCTTTATCCTCAGAGAAAGAGAAAGTGTGTTAATCTTCCTCTTGTCTAATGCCTGAGTGGGCGATGCTTTCAAACTCCTCACGGTCATTACTTTCACACACACGAACACACACACACACACACACACACACAGCATGACCAATGCTTCCAACATCACATGCGTGTCTCCGCATGTGGGCTTCAGCGTGTGCTTGGCGTGTGTGTTTGTGTCCGTCTAAATGTGTGTGCATGTGTTTTCCTGTCACAGCGTGTCTTGTTTGCGAAAATGGGAGGGGGGAAGCATGACTCACCCTGCGAGAGCGGAATAAGCGAGGGATAAGACGGAGGAGTAATAAAGCAGGGATGCTTAATTTTGGACGACAGATGAGCAGTGGCCAGAGGGAAGGATGGAGAAATTGTCACTATATTCACAAGCTGATTTTCCCTTGTCCTGTCCTCTCTCATCTCCTTCTGATTCTAAATCAAGTTCCAGTGATTGCGCATTTTGATTTGCAAATGTTCTATTACATATAATGATTGCGCGAAAGGACATATTACTCCTGATTTGTAGAATGTATAGAGGTAAAACACAAAAAACAGCATTGCTTAAACTGGATTATTTGGTGTGCATCATATTTTTTCTTAGAATTTACAAAGTAAAAATTATGCTTTTTTTCCCCGCAGATAATGCATTTGCATAAGTTGACTTTTTGTCTTCAGGAGTAAAATCTTTTGTGCCACTAGCTCAAACTTGAAATTGTCTACCCCTTTACCCTGAAAGAGTAGTTTGAATTTTGTCAAAACGGGGTATGTGGAGCTCTCATGAGCTGTCATTAGCTTACCTCTAGTAGGTATCCACCAGGGCATACTGGGCACTTGCCCGCTGGGCCGACGGTTGGAAATGTTTATTACTTTCCTGCTGTTTCTAATGTAAGTTGCCCTATTATATAACATTTTTCTTACTGACAGTAAGATGTCTGTTAATGACTGAGAGGATTGTTTCAGCTTCTTCCATACAGTAAAAGGTTTCCTTCAAAGATAGAAACAAAATCATTTTTCTTGTTTGCTTCTCACTTCTGTAAATGTGAATGTCGTGTTGGAGATGTTTTTCTCTGAGGAGTCGTCTGTTGCATTCATATTTGTGTAGGTGTTGTTTAACAATAGTGTGGTTCACCACCTCTCCACTCCTTAGTCTTTCTGCCTCGTGCAGAAGTTCAATGCCGTCAGGGAAAAAGGAAAAGAAAGTTTTCTTCCATAGTTTCCATTCTCCTAAAAATCTCTCTTTAAAGCTGCACAAGAACGCTAAATGAATAAAATCCGGCCTAAAACATTAATAGAGATCTTTGGCTTGTTTTATTGATTCTAACAATGTACCTAGGCTATCTCATTTATGTAGAATACAATTGAAAAAGGTATTCATTTTCAGCAAATTGTTTCCAAAAAATTATGTTTTTCAAGTATTTATTTCAGATTTTTTTTAGCATGGGTTAAAGATGATAAAAGTACAGATACAGTATTTTTAATTGTTTTTAGAAACTCGGTTTGAGGTTTTCATTTGCTGCAAGCCGTCATTATTAACACCAGTTAAGTAAAGCCTAGAAATGTGTCACTCAATTTACTGTGTTGATTTATAAATCTCACTTTTTAAAATTAAACTACTGAAATAAATTCATTTTTTTGATGATATTCTAGTTTACGCTCCTCCTGTGTAGTCCTTCCAGAGGATCTACTATGCGATCTGCTCTTATTGGGAAACCCCGGGAAACGATCTCCACCATAACGTCTCTGGCTGGCGAGCGCCTGGTGGTCGACCCGGCTCACCCTGAGAAAGCAGCAGGAAGTCCCCTCCATGTGGGCGCACCACCTGTGAGGAGTGGGGGGCTGAGGGCGGGAGGCTGGGTCATGCTGATTCCTAACATCAGATTCTTCCAATAATTACAGATTCAATGACTTGTAACAACTTTCGAAACCTTCTGGAAAAAGCGACTTGAGGGTCGCAGGAAATATATTCTGAGCTGATTTCAAGGGGTGAATTTCAATCATGTGGGTAGTTGGACCCACATGATTTGTTTTTTTTCTTTATACACACACAAGTGAAAGGACGAGTTGATGGGAGCTCAACTTTTTTATTTTTGCTGTCTCTTTCCTGCGGCCTGTATAGATTGTTCATAGGAATGTAGAGAGCTTGAAGCTTTTTGCCTGCTTGGATGTTGACGCCGAGGGCAGTTAAGGTCACCGATGAATTCATGTTCAAAATGCATCATAAAGGCTCGTTATAGCTTCTGCTGACTGTGTTTTTACATCATTAAAATATGAAGAGCCTACTGCTCAGGCGATCCACAGTCGTTTCAGTCTGCTGTACTCGTCTGTGTTTACAGAAAAGCATCGTCTCTCATCTGTGAATTAGCATCACAGACGCATGCCCCGCGTTTTGTAGCCGACGTCCTGCAGGATGTTTCTAATGCAAACATATGAGGACTGTCGGAGAAGATGCAATCGGCATCAATGTTTAATTGGATTGATTGTTATCTTGTCTCATCTGATCAAGTCAAAGCCTGACGCAGAATCTTAACTGCGGACAAAATGGCAATGAAGCAGTTAAAGCGGAAAAGGCGTGCAGGTTTTCTCATAAGTGTGGGTTTCGGATCACCTGTATCGGTTTATTTGAGGGAACGTGACTCGTTTGTGTTTTTAATGAGTCTTTCCAGCTCTTGTGTGCGATTATGGTTGCATGTCAGTGTTTGGTCGAGCTCTGACAGGGTCAAAGTTGACGACTCAGTGGAAACTGAGGAGACCTTCGTCCTATCACCCTTCTGTTTTTGGTAAACACATCTAAACTGTTTTCTCTCTCTTTTTTCTCTCATTCTGTTCCTATCTCTGACTCTGGTTTTCTTTTCCTCCTTGCAATATTTTTTTCTCTCTCTCTCTCTCTCTCTCTCTCTGTCTCTCTCTCTTGTGGTCTGGCATTTTTCAGCTTTGCATTCCAGCTGCATGGATATGTTCGCTCCCTCTTGCTCTCTTTCTGAATTCTTCCCATGTTGCCTTTTGAAGTTGTGTGCCAGACATCGTACTGCATCTGCTGGATTCCTTGCTGAAGTCCGCTTGATTTACTTTTTTTTTTTATTTAGGAAGACCATTGTGGCATTTTTCTCCACGTTTGTGTTTAAATGTGCTTCTGTAACAAACACATTTAGATTCTTGGTGTGAATATACGTGTTGGTGACCACTGAGTCTTACTCAGCTTTGGTATATTGGTAGAAGGTTCAGGTGACCACAAACTTCTTTTGTTTGCAAATAATGCTGACCACGGTGCTTTTAAGATGCACTGTCTTGTTTTTTTTTAGGCGAAAAAGTCTAACTTTGCCTCCTTTGACCTGATCATCCACATGTTTGTTGTGGAGCTTGGCAAACTTTCGCTTGCCGGTGCAGATGACACATGGAGTCTTGTGAACAATCAAGCACTCATGATCGTGAACTTTTTATTTTTATTAATCAAAGAACAACCAATGATCACTATTTGCTTAAATTGCTCATCAGTCATCATATTTTAATGTCACTCACCTGTGTTATTTGAGCTCAATTTCAATATGTTGAAGGATATTCGACAGCTGAATTGGGCCAACGTTACGATAACGCGATGCAGGATGTGTTGCCGCCGTGAAGACGCCGGGATTAGATCAGAAACAAAAGCGAAGAGAAAAGGAGGCTTTTTATTCTCTCGCCTGCCTCTCGGTCTTCAGGGAAGTCCCAGAAATGTCAGCTATCAACCTATTTGAGTTTGTGCAAGGCAGCTCTACTGTATGAGTCAGCAGCCCTAACCCACATTCACACAGAGGGGATACAACAGCCAGGGAATGATTAAGATGATAACACTGCTAATTGTCTTTTATTCGTGTCAGTAGGAATGTGGAAATAAACCCAACTGGGTGGGGAGAGAGCAGCGATGATTCTGTCCTGGCTGTCAGGGAACACAAACTGGAGACATTTGGAGCAATAAAGGCCTTGAAATGATTCTGTTTATGCAAGCTTTTAGTGTTTGTGTGATCCCCATCTGGTCCTTTTGACTTTACCTTTTCTCTCTCGTCGTATCTAGTGGTTGTTTTGCATGTTTTATCTTCACTCACCATTTTCTTCCTTTCCTCTCTTTCTTCGCTTCGATGCCGATCGGCCGTTGCTGCAGGAACGTGACGCCGTCTTTTACCATCGTTCTTTCCCCAGCTTCTTGTTTTATTAGTGTTGCTTTTCTCCCTCCTCTCTGCTGCCTGCGTCGTCTTTAGCTCTGGGAACACACCGCGGCTCCTAAGGTGATGACCTGGCAGCCGTTCAGGTCGCATGTGGCACATTTAAGTAGACATCACGGTGACATCACTTCCAGCTTTAACTGACAGTGACTCAGAGCCGGTTGTGTCAAATCTTCTTTAGCCGTTCTAACTGTGTATAAGCACCTGTCAGCACACTTTAGTAACACATCTGCAAAGATGACACACATGTGCTGCCTCTGTCGGTCTCTGTCGGTATCCGTGATGTCGCTTCAGATGATCCAAGATCGTAAGAGGGTTTAAAAGCGCAAATCAGTCAGGCTGTAGCTTGATGTTGTTGTTCCACGCCTCTAAATGTGATGCGTTGTGGTTTCCAGGTTCATCCTGCAGTGATTCACGCTGATGAGGACTGGGGGATAGTTTTCTTTTTAATATATACAACTTCCAAATCAATAAACCTCACTGCACATATTGGAGTTAAGATAATTAAAGCTATAATTATATAGAATAGTGACATCTGGCTTTGATGTTGCAAATTGCAACCAAATAAATCTTCGTCTCATTCCAGTAGCTTTGAAGAGATCGTGCTGTCAAATGAGAAGTATGGTGTTAATTTAATAAAGCTGGAGTTGTTCTAGATTCTTCTCATTATTGTCTCTGGGATGTTCTTGTTGTAGCAGCTTGTAGCAGTAAAGAAGCTGCTCCGCTGTACTGAGAACAGCTCTGGTGTGTTTTGGGTATAATTAAATGTAGAAAGATAATTTAGAAGTGAGGTTGAAGTGAATTTTACACTGTAAAATGAACAACGGCTGCACACTATATTGCAAATGTACCTGGACTTAACTTTTTACTCATGCATAATTATTTTAAGCCAAAAATGCACAACAACCGGATTTAAACTAATTGCATTTTATCTTTTAAATTAAGGCTGAAGTACCATGACTGCATCATGAGTAGTGTGCAAATAAAACTCTGCATACTGAGTGACATAGAGGCTGTGAAGAATATTTAAATAAAAGAATTTTTCATGTTCATCAGAATAACATTTTGTTGGATTTTTTTTTTTTTTTTGCATATTTCCCCCCTGAATATTTCCCAATGGATCTGTAGTGTGCGTGCCTGTCCGCAGAGACACCAACGAACAAAACGAGCTGAAAAGTAACTCCGGCGGCCGTCGTTTCAGCTCCGGTGGTTCCCATTTATCCTCAGCAGAGTAGACAATAGGATGACTGCAGCCGGGCAAATGTTCTTTTGCTCTGCAGCTTACCTCGGCTCAACCTTGTGATCCCCAGGAGCTTGCAGGTCACCAGGGAAATATAATCCCCACAGCGTGCTGTGGGATGGGGCCAGAACACCTCGGAGAAAGCAGCGCAAACACAGAACATGCTTTGTGTCGAGGTGAAGGATTCATAATTACGGCAGATGCCACACAGCATCTTTCGGTTTGAACTGTAGCGAGCCTGAACCTGCTTTGTTCTGCGAAGGTTTCTTACTCGCACTCTAATAATCGCCTCGTTTAGCATCCCTACATGCTCCCGGTTATTAACTGATTATGTCTCTGTCCTGCCAGCATCTTCAGTGCACCATCCAGGCCTTACAAGACGAGCTCAGGATCCAGCGCGATCTCAATCAGCTCTTCCAATCCGATTACTCGGAGTCCGGGCGACTTGGCGCCCAGCCCATTCCCCCTCAGGAGATGACCGAGGAGAACTTCCTTCGTCTCCACAGCGAGTTTGAGCGGCAGGCCAAGGAGCTCTTCCTCCTGAGGAAGACTGTGGAAGAGATGGAGCTGAGGATAGACACGCAGAAGCACACTTTGACCGCCAGGTAGAGGCGGAGGGACTCGCAGCGGTTGCATAACTTCTTCCGGCTGAAAATGCTTCGGGTTCTGCATGACTTGTGTGCCCTTCTTTGTCTGATAGGGATGAGTCAATAAAGAAGTTGTTGGAGATGTTGCAGAGTAAAGGTCTGTCGTCGCGGGCGACAGAGGAGGACCACGAGCGAACGAGGCGACTCGCTGACGCAGAGATGACCATCCACCAACTGGAGGGGCTGCTGGAGCAAAAAGACAAGGAGATGCTTCAGCTCAGAGAGGTGTGTGTGCGATCTCCATGGTGTGTGTGATCTCCATGGCATGTACCTTTGGTTACAATGTGCAGTATTTATGCAAGATTACAAACAATCATGTAGACACACCTTATCCTGAATGATTATTTTTGTTCTTCCAGCCTTTTCTTATTCATTCTTTCATAAATTCTGTCCAAACTTATTTTGCCCTGTACACTTAGGATTTGTCATACAACAGCTCCCCCTAGTGTTCACAAATGTGAAATGAACAACAAAGAATGCCAGAGATGCGTCATGAAATATTTCACCCATATTAAGCATTCATATAGATATAAATGTAATGCTTTTATTTGCTGCTTTGTGCTTTAAAACCAGTTAAATGTACGTACAGGGCTTTGGAAAACCGTTTAAAGAACTTTAACTTTTTCACATGTGGGCAGATGACGACACAAAGTACAGAAAAAGCGTTTAACTTTCCAGACTTGACACAGAATGATGCTGCCGCCACCACAGTAAATAAACTCGTATGTTAAAGTCGGTGTTTTCAACAGGACATGATTGTGAGAACATTTCAGAATATGAAATGAAATACAATGATTACTAGGACAGTTTAAAATGAAACCAGTCATTCCCATTCAATCACACATTGATAATTATAGTACAGTGAAAGTTAAACACATTAATTAGGAGTTCGTATCAACAAAAGATAAATACGTCAGCCTGCCCTAACTGTTGTTTCTTCGTGTTTCATGAGCGTTCTGTAAATACTTCCTGTTTCCTCATCTGCATCTCTCCTGGTGTTTGGAGAACTACAGGAAACAATCTCACGAGGAACCGCAGTGGCATTATGCTATCTTTCAAAGATACTTCCTGCTGAGAATTTGTCTTGCTAATTTCCTGATGTACCGCTGGCGCTTCCCCCCTACGGGACACTTTTTACTCGACTAATTAATAAAGCAGTCCCTGCAGCATTCTGCTGCCACATCTCCTGCTCTTAAGCACAGTGCCTCCTGGGAGCAGAGCGGCTGTTCACTTAATTAAAGACCTGTTGTATAGAAGACTTGCAAGAATAAAATGTTAAAAGATTTAAAATCGAGCTGCATTTTGGAAATTGGTTTAGCCAAAGCATTGACTACTATGAGTCTTTTGTGGCTTATGTGAAATTAATAAGAGGTTTTTATCAGAGATGCTGATTGGTGTTTTATGCTGGTTTCTGATCTCAAGGTTTTGTATAGCTTTGAGTCGCCAATTTTAATTTTGATTTATCTTTATGAACTATTATTAAAAACAATCAAAATGTGTAGTGTTTTTTTTTGTCCTTGATGCTAAGGTACAAAAAAGTTATGATTTCCAAATAATTCAAATTTAGACTCATCTGCACAAACAGTCTTAATCCAGAAGTCCTGATCTCTTTTCCAACATCTCTTCTTCCAAGCGTTATCGTTTTCTTCGAGAGCTAAAGTTTCCTCCGCACATCCAGTGAAAGTTATACTAGTGAATTTCTGATTCTACAGTTAAATCAACAATAACAAGGGAGATTTGGGAGACCTGTTTACGAGTCCCGCAGTCTGCTTTCAGTTAAAACCTCCTTGAACAGTGAGAACTTGGTGTGTCTGCAATTATTTCAAACGCTTACCTTCTGTCAAGGGGGAATACTGGATTTGAAGTCCTTTTGACGCCTTTTAAAATCCCTTATTAGACTCATAAACTGCTACAATCTTCTTTCTGTGGTCTCAGACAGCTACCTCGGCTTTACTACCATGTTCACTCTGACTTCAGCAGACGGAAGCTTATCAAACTTTATCGTTTATCACAAACAATAATATCAAAGGGCTCTTATCTGACTTGGTGTGCATGTTACCAGCCCCTCCGGCGATGTCACCCAGCTGTCCAGGTTTTTGTACTTTCCTGTCTTTGTGCGTTTGCTGCTTTTGTCAAAGTGTAAGAGGCCAAAGAAAAGCAGTGATGCATACTGTGTCATCTCCTCCTTTCTGCTTTATTCTTGCCCTGCCCGGCACTTCTCTCTGTCCTTTCCTTTTCTTCTTGTGCCTTCACATCAACCGTTGCCCTCCTTCACATACCTCTCATCCTTACTCCCGTTTCATTTGGTGAGGCAGCTGTGATGGAGGAGGATCTACCAGAAGGCAGCTACATGTTTAGAAATGTGGATGTGGTGTGGATGATGTGACTTTTGTTACAGGTTTTTCACTTGAGTCTGTAAAAAAAAAAGTTTTTTGGTTGTGTTTTTTTTTTCTTTTCTTTTTTGTTGTTGTTTTTTTTTTTTTTAGATTAATTTAGGTTCAGGTTAAGTTTGTGAGTGAACTGAACGAATTAGCGTCACCTCAGGCTGTCAGGTCGGATCATTCTGTGAAACTGTGCCAGAGTTATCAGCCTCCTTCCTTTCTGTTCGAGCTATGTGGGACGGCCGGATCAAACCGAGGAAGATAAAATCCAGCTCTTCTGCTCGGAGGAAGCCTCTCCTCTCTGCCTCCTCGTCCTCTCCGGCTTCTCCCTCCGTCCCTGTCCCGCCTCCTTTCCATGTGTCCCCCCCGTTTCTGCCTTCTCCTGTTTGTCCTCCATCATCACGCCATCCCTCATTCCCTTCTTCTCCGTCCGTCCCTGTCCCTTCGCCTCCTCCCAGACGCCACTCCATCCATCCCGTCCCCACGACCTCGTCCTGTCCTCCACACTCTCCTTCTTTCGTCGTCATTTCTTCGGCCCATCCTTCCCACCGATCCACTCTCCACCACTCCCCGTCCTCCCCACTTCCCGCACCACGGCCCACGCCAGCCATCCAGCCCTGCCGCCATCCCGTTCCGTCAGCCGCCCTCGCCTCCTCTCCCGCCCCGCGATCGTCTCCTTCCTCTGTCTTTCCTTCCTTTCATCCCGCCGTGTCTTCCTGCTTGTCCTCTGCTGACCGTCGTGGCGTTTGTGTCTCTCAGGAGCTTCACAGGAGATACGAAGCAGCGCCAGAATCGACGAAGACCAAGGCCCTGCAGACAGTTATTGAAATGAAGGTAAGCGTCTTGGTGACATTTTAATTTCTGATACTTGTGGTACACTTGTGCAGATTTAATAGAACCTTATTAGAAAATCTTTTATTTATTTTATTGTTTAGCTTCAAATAAAAGCTTGCTCTGCTCTGATTTAGAGTTTAGTCTGGTGGCTCTTGAATGATGAAAACCCAATAAAACAACAGGTGTTGTGAAATAAGTTGATTGTTTGGATTAATCCTTACAAATATCCTCTAATTTAACATTTATTCTGACTACAACAACTGAAGAGCAGCAGTAACACGGTTGCATTGCACGCGATTAAACTTTTCTGGAGCATGTTTTGGTTCAGTTCGAGTTTTCTTCAGTTCACATCTGTCATCGGTTACATTTAATCTCTTTAACCTGAAAGAAATTATGGTCCCGGCAGGAGTTCCTGATTTGCATCCTCTGGCCTCAGTCACGGTTGGCAGAGTGGTTACAATGGATCAGGAGGATCTCATTGTTGGAGAAGGGTACCAAAACAATAAATTACGCTTGAAATCAGAAAACTATTTGAACAATAGATCTGTATCCAAAATATTTTAAATAAAAACTAGACGGAGAAGCTGCGAAGAGGTCGACTGCAGCACTGAAGAAGCTGCAGGAATTTCTGCAAAGTTGAAGAGAGAGTGGCTTTTATTGAGGTGGATGAAATTATGAGCAGTCAGTTTGAGCCAAACAGCTAAAAAGCTAAAGATGAAAATGGATTGCATGTTTCAGCAAGAAAAAAAAAAGAAGTTTTTCAAAAGGTCTAGTCGAAACCATACCTAAGAGAAAATCTGTGGCGGTACAGTTAAAAACGTAAGGAAGCAACAGCAGCAATAGACATTAATCACGTTTGATCAAACTTTTTAAGTAACCTGTTTATGAACGAATTTGTCAGGATGCAAAGATCAGCTCCATGGAGCGCGGCATGAGGGAGCTGGAGGAGGAGGTGATGATGCTGAAGTCCAACGGCGCTCTGAGCAGCGAGGAGAGGGAGGAGGAGATCAAACAGATGGAGGTCTACAGATCCCACTCCAAGTTTATGAAGAACAAGGTGATCAATGCACTGAGCAACACACACATTACCCACAACACTTAGGCTTCACCCTGGTGTGAATCTTCAGGATCTTTACATCTCCTTTCACTTCCTTAAGGCAAAAAAAAAAAAAAAATTAACATTTTCTCAACAGAATCACAACTATAGTTTTTATTATCTGTTAGGGGATACAGGTTTGCTTTAACTTAACATAACGCATAAAATGTTCTCAGTGAATTTAATAAAAGCATGGTTTTTAAAAAAGTGTTATTTGATTTACTGGGTTTTATACATTCAGACTACATATTTCAGTTTCCCCAGTAGTCTCCCTTTACTAAAAAATGTGTTTAATTTCCACTGCGACGTGTTTTTTTTTTTTTTTTTTTTTTTTTCTTTTTTTTTTCCCCCCCGCTGCTGCTTATGACATTTACACACTCGCCGGCGGACATGCTGGGCATCGCGATCAGGTCTCTTCCTCACATCTCCGTCTCCCTCTGCTGAGATGTGAGGAAGGAGAACAGGTTTAAGGAAAACTGGAGGCCTCCCCCTGTGTTGACCCCTTCCTCTCCTGCCAGGTTGAACAGCTGAAGGAAGAGCTAACTCACAGCCAATCAGAGAAGGAGGAGCTAAGGCAGCGAGCCAATGAGCTTCAGCAGGAGGTGTCTGCAGTAAGAGAAGCACCTCTGTGTCCGCTTTCCTTCTTTCCTCCCTTCCTTCCTTCATCTCTTACAGGCTGAAGCTTAAGTAGCGTCTATCAGTAGAACCCCAGCCTGCTGGGCTTGTAGCGTTTCATTTCAGTTTCTGCACTGTAAGTGGTCTTATAGCTGCTAAAAACGCACTCCTGCAGGTTGCCGCCTCTAACCTGCGCCTCTTTCTTCTTGCATGATCTAGTGGGTCGGTTTGCAGATGAATTGATTTGGTTTTCTAGAACGAAAAGCTTCATGCTTAAAGGTCTGGGTCAGCTCTCCTCAGATGCCTTAAGTGTGAATTGACATGTCGGGTGAGCTGCTGAAAGAAATGGAGATTATGTCTTTTATTTTAAAATAGCTACAAATATGAGGAATTATTATTGGATTACCTTAAAATGAATTATTCATCAGTTCCTTTGAAAGTAAGACTTTAAAATCAGAGTGGGCAGCAGAATCGAACCAGACCTTTTCACATGGACTGCTCACATTTTTTTAGTCTGACTTGTGTTTCTAATTTTTGTTTGCTTTTCAGCAGAGAACTTGGAAAACCAGGACAATAAATGCACTTCTTTTTGTACCAGTAACATATTTAACTTGTATATCATCTCACTAAGTAGATCTTATTTCTTCCAGTGAGATTTTTACACTAGTTTTTGTGTGTGCAATAGTTCAAGTTGTTGCACGTATTCCACTGAAAGAACTCTCCGCTCTACTGGTTTACTTGCACTCATCATCAGTTTTAATGCCATCTTGATTTTGGTCTACTAATAATTCATTTAAGCTGTGTTTTTTTCAATCGCAATTGAAACGGTGTAATTGAGGCTGCTGGATTTATCATAGCAACACTTTTGAAATTTTATTCACTGTGCATGTCCAGAAACTTGCCTGTTGCAATTACCATTATTATTTATCATGAGAAGAACAGGAGAAAGAAAGAGAGAAAAAAAAAAAAAAAGGCAGAAAAGATCATTTCTGATGAAAGAAAACCAACAATACTCAGAAATGCTCCACCTAATTTTCAATAATGATTCGTCGAAGTTGTTTGCTACATAACAAGCGCATTTAAGATGGCGAATGGTACAAATGCATCATTAAAAAACTGAATCTGTCTGAAATGCTTGCAGTGAGTTTCAACAGGGATATAAATCAAAGAAGAAGGCCATGCTTTCGTCTACAGCACACATTTAGATATGTTGTCCTTCCTGCACGTTTCTCAGATGGAGCAGGCGAAACAGGAGCTGAGTCGCAAAGACAGCGAGCTGCTAGCTCTCAGGACCAAACTGGAGACTCTGAACAACCAGTTTTCTGACAGCAAGCAACACGTGGACGTACTCAAGGAGTCGCTCACTGCCAAGGAACAGAGAGCTGCCATACTGCAGACCGAGGTAAACCTGCTCCCCTCCACCCCCCGCTTATCGCCGTTATTTGCGCCGAGCGTTTATTTCCGCTCGCTTGCTCTTCTTCTTGCGCTCAGGTGGACGCCTTGCGTCTTCGCCTGGAAGAGAAGGAGTCTCTGCTCTCGAAAAAGAGCCAGCAGATGTCGGAGCTGACGGAGGAGAAAAGCACCCAGCAGGGGGAGATCACGGACCTCAAAGACATGCTGGATGTCAAGGAGCGCAAAGTGAACGTGTTGCAGAAAAAGGTGGGAAGCTTCATCGTTTGCGTCCCGCTGATATTTAAACTCTGATGTTTTAAGTGCAGTTTCAGTGAGAAGTTTACCAACGCCGTCGAACTAGCTGTTCTTTTTCCATGGTCAAATGATAACGCAAAGTGCATCTTTCTTGCATTTTAAAGACAAGGCTTGGAATTACTATTGATTTTCTCAGAATTATACATTTCAACCAGTACTACTTGGAAGTCCCTCAGCAAGTTGCAGCGAAATGACTCAATCTTTGCAGCCCTCAGCGAGCCTTTTCCATAATTCTCGCTGGACATTTGACCGCTTTTCTTCTCAGAATCGAAAGATGTAATTTAAATTCCTTGGTTTCCTTTCTCATTGTTGACTTTGAAACATAACCCCATACATTGCAACCTTGACATCAGTAGAATCAAGGTTGAGGTCATTCCAGAAGCATAATGTTAGGCTGCTTTCTACAACTGTATAAATGTGTTTTAATGTATTCCTGGGTATTAGACGTCTAAACAGTGGAGAAAATGGAGCAACTTTTAACGCTGTTTTTCAAAGTAAAGAACTTGTGAGTTGCTGTTTATCCGCTAAATTTAAACAGTTTCACTCACTGCGTGAGACAGTATCAGAAAGCTAGCCTTTGTGGACAGCTTATAGGTTTTTTTCTAAATTAAAAATATTTGAAAGTTTTTAATTGTGAGGTTTTTTTCATGCGACTAGAAATCTTTTTTTTTTTTTTTCTTCCCTGAAAAGAAGTTGCAATGCGTACTGTTGGCCACTAGATGGAGGTGTAGGACAGAACATAGTTTGGACGTTTGCCCAAGGATCTCTGTGGGAATCTTGATAGTCATTCATAATACACAAATGTATAAAATATACAAACATATATTATTTAGGACAGTGGATGAGACAAGTTTTGGAAAACGAGATCCTGTTTACATTTTTGTGTTTCCTTTAAAAGCCTCTCCATTTCCCACCAACTCTCCTTTTTTTTTTTCCCACCTGTGCCCCCCGCTTTCTCTTGCAGAAGAATATGTCAAAGTAGAAAATGTGCACAGCTTAATCAATAGGGAAAATCAAGTCGGCAGACATAAAGCAGGGACAGGGAGGGGGAGGAGAGAGACATGGTGTGTTTAAAATCCGATGCATACTAATGACTTCCTCTTGTTTAATAAATGATGACCTCTGCTGTCTTCAAATAGAATACAGTTTGGAGTCGGAGAAAGAGAGAGAAACGGCGCTGCTTTCTGCTCCTTGATTTCCACATTTCCTCCCTCTATTCCTGCGCTCAGTTTTCATATCTCCCACCCCGTTCCTACGTTTTAACTTCTCTGTTCTCGTGAGTAAATTACCACGAACCTGCAGCTGATTAGCAGCGAAGATAACCGTGTGATCTCCCATCTCCTCGGGACTGAAATAGAACGAGCAGAACGCGCAGACGGCGTTTCTATATGTATATAAGCGCGACGCTCGTGTGCTGTCGAGATCAAAGAGTCACATGGCCTCTCACTGTCAACAGCGAGGGCTCCTCTCTCTCTGTGTGTGTGTGTGTGTGTGTGTGTGTGTGTGTGTGTGCGTGCGTGCGCGTGCAGGAGTGTGAGAAGGAGGAGGAGGAGGAGGAAGATGTGTCAGTCAAGCTGTCAGGTTAACTGTTGATTAATGAGGTGCTGGAAATATTTTATTGTATTCCACACACACACACACACACACGCTTGCTCTTTTCTCTGGTACTGGAAACGTGCATCTCCCACCTGCAAAGAAGTCAAAGGTTGCACATCGGGGTGACTATTTTTTCCCTCCTTTTTTTTGAGTCAGTTGTTTATGATAAAAGACAATTAGAAATGAAAACAGAATTTTTACACATCTGCCACTTTGATTTGCATGTAATATGACATCACATAAACTACATAATGTTTTTTTTTTCCTTAATGTTGCACCTTTTGCTCATTATCAGTGTTTGTGTTGGTCCCAATAAAATACATTGAAGGTTTTGCTTCTAACGGGACAAAATGTTGGAATTTCAAAGGCTATGAATCCTTTTGGCCATTTATTGTATTTTTTCAGCTAGACTGTATCTGGTAGTTTGGTGTTTTAGGGCAAAATCAATCTTTCACCAAATCAAAATTACAATATACAGGAAAATTGGTTGAGAAGGGAGAGAGTGGAGGGAAAGAGCTTGAGGGTTAAAAGAAGCAAAGCGTTGTATGAAACACTAGTTCTCTGCCTTTTTCGTTCACCTGAAGCTTTCAACAAGAATCAGTTCTTTTTTATGTCAGAGATTTTTATGTCAGCAATTCATTTTTTTATTGAGAAAATGAATTGCTTTTACGATGAATTTGAGAGGATAGGAGAAAAGAAACAAAAAGAAGTGAAAGTTGCAATAAAAATAAGCTTTACTTTATTTTTTTTTAGCTTACAGTTCAGTGCATTGCCTTATCTTCTCTTTAGGTAGTGAAACAAAAATAAACTGTAGACGCAGCCCCTTTTTTTGGAGATGGGGATAGTTGTGGGCAGCAAGGATCTCCTGTAGCAGTCTGTGTTGCAGCAAATTTGAATCTTAAGAGAATTTAATTGACTTTATATCAAAAGTCTGGCTGGTAGTTTTAAATATATATTCAAATCTGTTGATTTTTTTCATTCAATTCAAATTCAAAAAGCATTCAAGTTAGATATTTAGTACATTTCTAACTGATAGTATACAAATTAGCAATAAGATAGGACAATATGGCAAATTTTCCATAGCTGGAACGGACAATGACTCTTTGTCGAGGTGGTAAAATGCACAAGTGAGCTGAGCAAATATTACAATCTGGTGTAATAAGTAAACTTAGCATAAGGTTTAGTTAGTTGTTCAATTCGGTTCAAATGTTAAAACTATGCTATTTACCTTATTAGCATAGTCCTAGTAGCTAGTGTACAAGTTCCCTAAAACAAACTATGCTAGCTTGGCTAATTTATTTTTTGTGTTACAAAAAAAAACAACACAATTCTTATGAATAAAACACAAACTACTGTTTATTATAGCGTAGCTTAATTAGTTTGTGAAATTTAGCCACATTAGCTTATGATGTAATTCTTGCTAATGCTACTTTAGCTCCTGTGATTTACTTTGGAAACTCTCCGAGCTTCAACACATGCCATCAGAATATCAAATTTGTTCATTTTTGAAAGTTATTTACATGAGTGAACAAAAAAAAAAAAAAACATGTTACGTTTTTTTGTCTGATGAATGGAGGCATAAAACTTCATTTTTCAATTAGACATGTCAGTTTGTGTAATTTGCTGGTAACATTCTTCACTTTAGGAACCCTTGGAGCCCATACACCTGCCAGAAAATATCATTTTTAGCATTCAGTAATGAAATATGCATCAAAACTAAAGCAGCTGATGATTTATTTTTCTTCCCTCCCCTCTACAGATCGAGAACCTCCAGGATCAGCTGCGGGATAAGGAGAAGCAGCTGAGCGGTCTGAAAGACAGAGTCAAGTCTTTGCAGACGGACACGTCAAACACAGACACCGCACTGGGAACGCTGGAGGAAGCTCTGGCTGAGAAAGTACACACACACACACACACACACACAAAGATGCACGTACACGAATACATGAACACCCACCGCTGGTCAGCCTCGGGTCAGCGCCCGAGCAAGGTTACATTAATAAAAGCTTTATGAGCAAAACCACCGACCACCCACATGTTGACCCGGTGACTCGGAATAAATGGAAATACACCGATAATTACACGAGCTGTCATTTTATTAAATTATTCACAGGCTGTTTTTGTAAAACACAAGGAGCCGACAGGCACGGAGCCACATGGCTCAGATTTACTCATTGATCACTGTTTATGTGTGAACATTCAGGTTCAAGACGATACTGCAGCACCGGATTTATGACTCTGCAGGCAGCTTTTTCAGGGGATTTGACTTTAACTCTCAGAAACCAAAATCTGTTATGTTTTAGCTTTCCTTTTAATGCTCTTACAGATTATTAGGCTATAAACTCGATCTTTTTGAGGCTTTCACACACACACAGGAAGCAGGTTTGGAATTGACCAGTGACTTACACACACGGTGTCGGCGAGGTGTGTGATTGTTGGCAGGATGTCGGAGCTCACACACTCCCGCTTCTTCCCTTTTTCTTTTCTTTCCGTTCCTTCCCTGCTTTCTGAAATACCCTGTTTTTCAGCTCAAGCCTTTCGACATTTCTTCCCTTACCTTCGTTTGTGCGCGCACTCTGGGTTCTTGCATCATTTGTTTTTGTTTTTTTTGTTTTTTTTAAAGGTGCGCGAACTTTTGTGCTTTTTCTTTAAACTGGCCACTGAGTTGTTCTGCAGCTATAGAGGTCAGCTTTTCTGTTTTAGTGCTTGCGAATTTTACGTCTTGCGCCAAAGCACATTACGTGTGTAAAATCACCGTTGGCTGTTAGATCCTGTCAAAGCTGCCATGTACATAAAGTTTAATGTGACACTTATTAGTACAGAAACTTGATATTGAGTGACTGTGAATGCGTCCTGGACAGTATGAGGTGTTTTATTCTCTTTTTCTCGTTTTTCACGGCCCCTTCACATTGTCCGCTTTCCTCCTCCTGTCTTTTGTAACTTAGCTCCGTTTCTGCTTTCCTTCCTCGTCTTTATTCAGGAGCGGATTATCGAGCGGCTGAAGGAGCAGCGAGAAAAGGAGGAGAGAGAAAAGGGAGACGAGATGGAGACCAGCAAGAAGGAGCTGAAGGAGTTGAGAGAAAAAGTCTCTCTGCTCCAGGCTGAGCTGGCTGATCGCGAGGTACGGTCACCGCAAACATGTTGATTATGGTCAGAAAACATCTGAAGATATGCCATTAGTTTTCCCACGAACCTATTTGATATGCCACAGGACAAAGAAGTAGAATCCCATTTAAATGTAGGTAATTCACAGGCCACAGCTAATGGAAACAATAATCTGAGCTGATTTTTTTTTTTTCCCCAATAACGACTTTGTGAGCTAGGCAAGACTGCAGAACAGAGCCAGAGGAATACAAGAAGAGCGACAAAGCATTTTCTGGCTCCTTTTTCTTCGCTTTCACCCTACAGCTGCTGGGCAGCACAGCAGGAAAGTTATGGCTAACTGAAACCACAATTAATTAGAATGATTAGATTTCCAGGAGTCTTAGTTTTATTAGTGGATAATAAGGCTCAACATACCACAAGTAAGTAGTTAATCTGGAAATGCATGAGGGAATTCATTGATGAGATGGACATTAATGCGCTCCAAAGATAGAAGCGTGGATTTGAAACTGTATAACTAACTAAAGCAACGAGAAAAATAAAATATACCTTTCAATTGTAGGTCGTGAGGAAATAACAGGGACTCTGCGAGGCTCTAAAATTATTTGAATGTAACCTGTGCAAGCGCTGATGAAAGCAAACACAGGTTAGAAAACTGTGCTAGTCGCGGCGCAAGGGGAGGACAACGGGAAAGTCACGTAAAGCTCGAGGCAGAATCAGTGGCAATATTTTCTTTCTTTCACCTTTCTTGCATTTAGTTGTGTCAAATGTACTCGTTTTCGCTTGTTCGCTGAAAATTAAAATGAGTCGACAAAATCGCAGCTGTCAGATTTTGCTTTTGAAGAGTCACCGAGAGAGAGCCGCCGCTGTGAAAAGTCCTTTTTAAGCTAATTTTAGCAATCGCGGGGAATCAGAAAACCTGTCTTTGTGTCGTAAAGTACACAGAAAATCTCCCAAGAGAACAAGCATTCCTTTCTTGGCTGCCAAACGCCGACGTGAGGTTTGTCCTACAACACCAGTGTATACACAGACCTAAATATACTCTGAGTAAGCAGGAAGGTTTCTCTGACCAAAGCCCAGTCAAACATGATGATCTGAAGTCTGAAGTTGGTAAGGTCAGTCATGGGTGAAATTACACGTCTGAGCATCTCTCCTTCTGGTCCTGCTGGTTTCTGTTTCACTGCCTCCACCAAAAGAGGAGAAAAAAAAAAGAAAAAAGAAAACGAGAAAGGAACAGGAGAGGGGGAGATTTTTTACGGATGGAGGGATTGAGCCTAAAAGTGAGAAAAGAGACAGGTCATGGGAAATATTACAACCAGCAGGGGACAGAGTTAATCATACGAGTGTGGAAAAAGGATAAATCCACTTTGAGCCACTTGGCTTCAGGCTAAAGGGGCAAGACAGACCCTGGCCGTGTCACAGAATCGGACAACTACCGCACGGTCACACAATTTCGAAAAACTAATCAGCCTTGCATGCATAGCTGAGGACCGTGAGAGGAAACTGGAGCACCTGGAGAAAATCCATCCTGCAGCAAACAAAGCATGCAAATTTCACACAGAAAGGCCTCAGCTAATGTTCCACAAAGGAACAATCTCGTTGAGAGAGACGCTGCCAGGAAATATGCAGGTTGTGATATTTTTATAAGCTGAAATACTTCCGGCCTTAAATCATTTTTTTTATTTTTTTTATCAGTTTTACTACTAGCTCTTAAATGCAAATGCATACATAATAGATGAGGTAGTAAAATAACTGTTTTCACTTTTTGTTGTGTTGCAAACACTTGAGTGTGTTTAATCGAGACTTTTAGTGACGCGGCCGCATCACAAATATCTAGGAACACATTGGATAGAGCCAGCAGAGTTTGGGTCTAAAATATTGTCCCAGGCTTTATACATGTGACTAATCGATGTTTAGTTTGTCATCTGAAGAGTGGAAGGAGTTTGTCAGCGTCTTGCTGAAGGAAATGCTTTACTTCTGCAGAGACAAGGAAACTGGGCAGAGCTGAACTCAGAAAACCATTTTGATTTCTTAAAAGACTGAAACTGTGGACCTTTGTAAATTACTTCTGTAATTTATAAAACGTTGACTCCGCCTGGGCGAATACTAATCTGCACCAGTTTCATTAAATACTTGGGAAAACCACATATCCCCTCCCCCCTACCCCCCTCACTTCCCAATTATGAACTTCTTTGAACTTATGTGCTTCTACTGACACAAATAAAATACATTAAAGCTTGAAGCCTTAACACAACAAAAATATGGAAATGTTCAAGGGGAATCAATTCTTGGTCGGCAAGCTTAAGATGCCTTACTTTGATGTTGAGAATAGAAATGTTCTCGTTATTGGAACAATTTCAAGGACATGTTTAATCTGTAAAAACAGTTTCATCCTAACAAATGTACAAGTAGAAGAAATTTCCTTTAGGATTTCAGATTTCCTGTTGACAAAGTGTTCGTCCTGGTCACTATTTCACTGCAGACGTCGGTGTTGGACCTGAAGGAGAAGGCCTCCTCGCTCGCATCCTCGACTCTAAAGAAGGAGAACAGGCTGAAAAGTCTGGAAATCAACCTGGAACAGAAAAAGGAAGAGTGCATCAAACTGGAGAACCAGCTCAAAAAGGTCTGCGGATGCTGTCCTAATAATGAAAGAGGATAAAGTTGCAGTTTTCTTTCCTAACTTATTTTCCCTTATTTCAGAGAAAGAGATGAAAACTTGTTTGTATGCGCGTGTGTGTGTGTGCGTGCGTGCGCGCGCCTGCATAACAGATATCTTTTCCCTCACAGCAGTCTGTAAAATGTGTGTGTGTGACAGCCTGCTGAAAGCCTTACAGTCATTTTCACAGACTCTAGAAGACAACACCACCATCACACCCTGAATGTGTTTGGCTGCGTGCGTATGTGTGTGTGTGTGTGAGAACATGTGAAAAAAATGTGAGAAACAGAGAAAAGAGGAATATGTATGAACGTGTCAGTGCATCTGTGGTGTTTCCCCTCATCAGCCTTTATTTCTCAGTTTCTTTCTTTTCCACACAATGGTCGGAGAAAAGACGCGTGACTTTCCGCCGTATTTCTTTCCGCCACAAAGATCTCCGTATATCACCAGCCACCCAAACATTTCCTCTCCACGTAAGGAGCTGTTAAAATCGCCGTCCACTTCCAAAACTAATAGGGGTTTATGTATTGTGGGACCAAGGCGTGCACACACACACACACACACACACACACACACACACACACACACATAACGTCAATCTGTCCCAAGAGCAACATTTACTTCTGGGAAAACACACAGCTGTTCTAACCTCTAAGCTGGTTATAACCTGTTTTATTTTTCTTTGTTTTATCTATTTTTTATTTTTTTTTTTTCCCCTTGCAACCAATTTTCTGTTCCATCAGCTCGGCCGAGCCAAAAGAAAGACAAAAACCACTTCGACTGGCTATAATTTGCCCGTTGAATTGAGCGGTATTACCACGTCCATGACAATTAAAATAAAAAAAACACATGCCGGGGTTTCAGCTTGAACTTAGCCCAGCTAAAAGACACAAACAATATTTCAGACTTGAATACGGCAACCCTACACAGTCGTTGGCTGTGGAGGATGTGGAGTCCTACTGAAGAAGATAAAAAAAAAAAAAAGATATTCCTGTAACACAATCTCACTCTGAAAAATGCAGAAAACTTGGAACATTTAGCAAGAGTTTGTTTTTTTTTAATAAATCATTCGTAATCGTTGCCCCTCAAACAATAATTAATGGAAGCTTAATGCTGCAGCTGTGACGTTCATAAGAAAAGAAGACCAGACTTGTTCAGTACAAAACGCGTTTTTGAATATTTGTAGATTTTGCTTAAAATCCAGAATACGGTTTATGGTGGGGGTGGGGGGTAGGTGCTTATTTGCTGTATTATCTTTCCACTGTTAAAAAACCCAGTCCAAATGTATCCTTAAACAGCCAAAAAATGTAACATAAAATAGGGCATTCACGGTGAGTGTTTTTTTAAACATCACCCGCCTCCCTCTGTGCTCTGATGAGAACATAGGAGCAGCACGGCCGCTCATTTGTTATAATTTTTTTTATTTTTCTTATTTGTGGCTCCATTAGCCCCCTGAGGATGTATATTTTTCACCTCCCGGCACGTCGGGCCAAGCACATTCATTCTGCGCCGAATGTTTTGATCCGCTCGTTTCGAAAGCCAATCCTCCGTTTATTTTTAATAGCAGTTTCTGTTCCAGGCTCAAAGCGCGGCAGCGGAGTCGCAGGCCAACGCTGAACTTACCGAACGCATCTCGTCCCTGGAGCAGGAAGTGACCCGGTGTAGAGAGGAGGCCGGGAAGGCCCAGTCTGAGGTGGAGCGACTCCTGGAGATCCTCAGGGAGATGGAAAATGAAAAGAACGACAAGGAGAAAAAGATCCATGAACTGGAGAGGTAAGAGAGAGGAATTAGATTAGGTACAAAAACAAAATAAATTCCTTTTTCCCCCCCTCACCCCCCCCACCAACATGGATCTAAAACGTTTTCCTTCCTGTTCCAAAATAGAAGTCTGAAGAAAAAAAACTGGCTAATTTTAAGAAAAAACGTAGTTTTCCATTCCCTCCTCATCTGCTCAGTTTCAGCCAACACAATGCCAGAGTTCAGGTTAAACATCTCGGTCTGAATAACTCATTATTTATCACTCACCACCTTCTTTTTCCCTTTTCCCTTTTCTCCTTCCCTTTTCATGCCATCTTTCAACTCTTCCCATGTGTGTGTTTGCACTTGTTAACAATCGTGCAACTTTGAATGTGTGCGAGCGATTACATTTGCTTGTGTGTGTGTGTGTGCGTGCGTCCACTCATTTCACCTCAGAAATCCGTCAGCCTCTCATCTGTGGCAGTCGCAAAAGCAGGCCCCTCCCCCCGCTGCCTCTCAGCAGCCAATGGGGGGGCTGGTGTGGGACTACCTGGGCACGTGAGTGGCTGGTGGCCCGTGTCAGTTAGCTTGAGACTACTGCACGCTAAAACTCACTTTGCCTGTCAAGGGATCGGATACAAAGGCACGAAAATAACAATCCCCCATGTGGAAAAGTGACATAAGTAACACAAGTTATGATCTTGCAAAACGCCACATGTTTAACTTTAGAGCATTTTGTCACTTTACAGGCCACACGCGTCAATGCATTTTGCTGGGATTTTGTCTCTACCAGCTTTGCAAGTCTAGTGGTGAATACATTTTCACCCATTCTTCTCTGGAGGTTGGATTATATATATATATATAATCACATAATAGCCCAATAAAGTGTGTTGGAGTTTGTGGTTTAATGCAACAAAATGTGAAAAAGTTCAGGCCTGTGAATACTTTTGCAGGCAATTGTGAATGATTTATCTGCAAAATCATTCTGTGGCTTTATCTCAAATTTTTATCGTTGAAATCAACTAAGGTTAAGCTGGCTGCAATTTATTATAAGCTGCATACATTTTCAAAAACACAGTCTAAGGGGATATATACGTCTTTTCCACATGGGCAGGGCTCAGTGCGCTCACTAATAACCAACAAAGAGTTGTAGCATTGGCTCGCTGCTAAGAAATCATTATTTTATTGCATATTTGGACAGTTATGTCTCTCAAATCCAGAAATTGGACTCACTTGTACTCTGACACACACCACACATTAGCAGAGGTTTGGGTCGTCTGTTACTGCGGCATGACAAGCCAAGCGGCTCCTAAGAGTTTGTAAAATGAGGCACAGCCTGGCACCGCTGCTGCTGCACGGCCTGACACCCTTTGAGCCTCTGTACTTGTCAGTGATGCAACTCTTTTTATTTCGTTTTCCGTTCCACTTACATTCAGCTGAGGATGCTTGACTTGCAGAGTTTTAACACATCGTTCTTCTCGTAGGAATCTAAATTGCTCACTAATATTATGTTTTTTTGTTGTTTTTTTTGTTTGTAGCAGCAAACTGCTGTTTCTAACCACTTTCCTACATAATTTTAGACTAGTCACATCTGTAATTTCTTCCAGAGCTCACATTCTCTATTCTGATGTCTTGTCTACGTGTTTCGTCTGTGCATGCCGTCCTAAATCTGTTCTACTTTGTGTCCCTGAATATTTCATGGACTATCAGATTTTAGTTGTTTATGGACCTGTTTTCATTCCATGTCCGTCATGGAAAAAGGAGCAAAATCATCATGGAAAACAAAAACAAAACAAGCAGGATTATTGCGTGTCATGAAGAGTTTGAAAAAGTCGTCCTTCTGTCCCAGAATCACCAGAATCTCTGAAAAGAAAGTGCTGGCAAACATACATAAGGAATGTGTTTGGACTCTAATTTTATTGGTCTGCTCCTTTTAATATTTAATCTAAGAAATGATCGCTTTTCCCATCTGTATCTGTATCTGTGTCTTTTGATGTGCTCACCATCCTTGTGATTGTAGGAATGTTATAGGTTATGTTGGTGGGACTCCCTGTCATATCTCTTTGATCATCTCTTTGATGTGACATTCTTCTATCGAACGTTGGCTTATATGGTGTTTAACTGACCCTGTGGGAGAACAGTAAGTCCTAATAAACACCTGGATTTTTAGGTTGTTCGAAAGACAGCCATAGGCAGAGAGAAGCATCTTAATTAAGCATAAAAGAAAATTTAAATACTTTGCTAATGTTCCAACAAAATCACATTGAAGGGGGCTAAAACAACAAACTTCCAGAGAAGAAAAGAGGGCTGCAGCATACTGATTTAATTCACATTCCTCTGAATCCTTCTGAAACCGCTGTGTCTTTATTCTCCAGATTAGGACTCTGATGAAAACACTGCGCTCTGAAAACAATTGTGAGTTTGTCCAATTAAAGCGAATTAACCAGTCAGTTCCAACCCTCTTTTTTATTCTCTGTTGAGCTAGATTTGCTTTCAGAGCCCTTGCTGTGAGGACTGCTAGGCTTGTAGAGGAATCATCCAGAATTCAAATTTACTGTGACCATTTCTACGCCATCTCACGCAACACTTTCCCATATCTTATAGATTTATCTTATAATTCAAATACCATTGTTTTAGTTAGTCTACAAGGACCAACTAGCAATTTTTTTTTATTTTTTTATCTCCGACTCCATTTCTCACCTACCAAGTTTATTTGTATTAACACTTTTCAGCAACAAGGCAGTTCCACGATAGAAACATAACACAGTAACCAAATATGAAACAAGCAACAAATGTTACATTTTGACAAACATTACATGCCGACAAAGACGGCTGCAGAGATAACTTGTTCAAAGACAGTTCTCCACAATAGGAATTTTATTTGCATTAGTTACATTTTGTGCAGAATTTTGTTGTCTAAAACTATCCAAGAGTCTTCAGGGTTCCTACATAATATCGACAAATCTGGAATTAGAATGAACATTTTAATTTTAAAGTTCTTATTTATGTCTAAATATGACCATCATTTGTCTTTGTTTGCCACATTGGACCTTCAGTTTAAATTTGAGTAAATTTAGTTTTGTTTTGTTTTTTTGAAAACCAACAGATACTTTTCAGGTTTTTCTCACTTTAACTGAAAAATTCAATGCATTTTATTTGGATCTTGCAGTATTTTATCAATTGAATTTAGTGCTGAACTTTGACTGGATCTGGTCTTTTGTGACCAGTTCTCCTTCTTTCACATATTTTCAGTGTGCCTAAGACGACTTTAGGTAAATAGAAAATAGAGATTGTTATGCTTTTCTTCACAGAACACCTGAAATTATATTTACTTCTAAAGGCAGTTAATTGAACTAGATTTATTTGGCTTATCGGAGTCGATAAAATACACATCATGCATGACAAACGTTTTGAAAAATCATGAATCGTTTCTCTTCTACTTCACATTTATGGTCTGCTGTGTTGATCTTCCACCCAAGTTTCTCAAAAACACTTTTTTTTTTTCTCACTCCTTTCACTCTTTCAGTTTTGGCTCATGTAATTGTTGAGCCAAAATGCCTCTATGTATTAACATGTTATCCCAGCAGGATCCTTGCAGGTAAATATATTTTATTCCACAAATAAGCTTCCTTAACTCTTCAGACCTGACCCAGTAACACTACATGTACAGATGGGGAATTTATCCGTAGCTTTTCTGGGAATAATGTTGTGTCTTTTTGGGGCTTTTCGCCTGACAGGTAGCTAACAGGTATGTCAGAGAAGAATAGAAACGCCTCTGGCCTGCTCTTAGCCTGGCCAGGCCGGGGCTGACTCCGGGCTCCGGTCGAGCCGCGGGAACAAGTCTAATAAAAAAAAAAAAAGTTCAGCTGCAGTTTAAACACGAGAGCAACAAGAGCAAAAATCAGCCTCTCTCTTCCCCTCTCGTGAAAATCCAGCTGTACTGGTACCAGATTATTTATTTCAGGAACTGGGACGGTAATTGGAGCAGACTAAAGTGACTTCACACTGAGGGGAAATGGAGCTGAAAATCTGCCCCAATGGCCAAAATAAAGGATTTGGAAGGACGAGTGGAAAACAGAGAGAGGGGGGAGCAGCAGAGGAAGTGAAAGAAAGGTGGTAGAGGAAGAAAAACAGAAAAGTCATTTATTAATGGGTGGAGATGCAAGAAACCCAACAGGGTTGGGGCAGGTTTGTGCCTCTAAGCGCAACTAATGAGAAATCCACCGATTTTTATAGCTGCATTGTTCGGCCATGGACCAACCTGTCTCTGACATGTTGTCATTAGCATGTTCTCAAGCATAAAATCACGCTGGAGTTGGGGCTTCGCCAACTTAAGCATGTGAGCCGATTTATGGACACTGGGAAATTACTTTTTAATTTTTGTATTTTTTTTATACCTTGAAAGTTGCATGAAATTCAGCAAAGGCTCTCAGATCCCCAGAGTGCATGCTGTCAGTGTGGGAATTTCAATAACCAGTGCAGTCCATTCAAGAAATAATAATATTGAACTTGGACCCATCTCATGCTTTGATTGGCTAATTTACTGCAGTTTTATTGGCGTAGGGGTGATTTGAGGAAAGTAGGGCTCTCATTACTTAAATGTTAATTTACAAAATAGAGCAAGAAGCCATCTGGTGACTGTCTGCCTGCCTGCCTGTCTATCTGTCTGTCTGTCTGTCTGTCTGCCCAGTCGTGTCTGTCTCTTTGTATAAATGTCCGTCAGCTGTCTCTCTTTGGTTAATGATGTTTCTCTGTCAGCTCTGCTGTCTTTCCTGTTCTTTGAAGATTGATCAAGCCGGCTAACCCAGTGCTCAACTCTTCTTTCCCCTCTCTCACCTTTCCCTTTTCCTTCTCTCCGTCTTTCTTTTATCTTTATGATGCCACGTTTTCTGCTGCGCTACCCAGTCTTGCCTCAAGGTTAGTACCGCACGCCTATCTTTCTTCCAAAGCCCCGTCTCCCTGCGTTTTTCTTTTTTCTTTTTTTCTTTTTCCTTCTTCATCTCTCTCCTTCATTGTCAAACTGCGTGTCCTTGCATAGAGACACTCTTTCACTCTGTCATAAACTCCGCGTCTGATAATTCTCATCATGTCTTTCATGTTTTTGAAGGAGACACCTTGACTTGTTCTTCACTCTCTCTGTCACATCGCCGCCTTTTTGAACAGGAAACATTGTTGTTTCTTTCTCTCTCTCTGTTATATAACACCTGCCCTGGTCTCTTTAGCATTTACCATCGATTTTATCAAAAATAATAATAGAGATGTTCAGCCATTTTCTTTGTGGACAGGTTCTTATCTTGCCTTGTCTGTAGGTGTATCTAAGCTCACAACTACTATTTATTTTATTAAAACAGGTAAATTTATATTATTATATATATTTTAATATATTAAAAGTAGGTGTTTAGCTTTTCTTTTTTAGAGATACTTGAAAACATCCACATTAAGACTGATTGCTATGAGTTCTGCACAGCATGTAGTCCTCAAGTTAAAATGTTTTCTTTTTATTTTTCTGGTTAGAACATTCTGCTGCCTGATATTCATAAAAATACTGTAATATAACAGCATCGATTGCAGCTAAGAGCTAGAATTTTCTTTGACTTTTAGGGTCTTCCATCTCCTCTCCAGAGGTCACCATCTAATGACATTTCAGTATGCGATATCTGGGGTCTGAATACGCTCCTGTTTTACAGACATATCGAAATCCTATAAACTTTCTGACCTACACATTGCAATCAACCACATAATAACCACTTCTTCCTTCTGGTTTTTACATAAATCTCCTGTTCTGACTGTTTTGTGCGCTCAGACGTGTTGTTAAATATCCACAGTACTGGTACTGTGGATATTTAACAATATCCACAGTACCAGTGCCCTTCCTTTGCCCTTCCTTTGCAAAGGAAGGGCAAAGAAACAGCCCTTCCTTTGCTGTTTCTTTTTTTTTTTTTTTTTTTTCCCCCCCACCAACTTCTAACGCCATGAGTCCCCTGGCATCTTGTCTGCCTTTTCATTGCCGGTTTTCTGCAGCTTTGTGATTCCGCTACAGAAAAGGGGGGGGAAAAAAGCAAACAAAAAAGTTAGCACAATCTCACTTTCTGCTAGATGACGGAGAGAGTTTTTTTTTTCTTCCTCTCTTCTGTATTTTCTATTTCTTGTTTTGATCTGAGCTGAGAAACTCAGCAAACGTCTGACTTCAAGGTTTCCAGAGCTTAAAACGGGATTGCAGGGCTTCTCTTTGTTTGCGCGCTTGTATGCGCGTGTGTGTGTGTGTTTGATCTAGTGGAGGTCCTGAGCGTTGAGGTTGTGCAGGGATTTGTCAGCTTTTGGATGACAGCAAGTATAGGCCCACTCACGCTATCACAAAGTAAGCATGGTGCTTTTCTTCTTCTTTTTTTTTATTTTTTATTTTTTTTATTGTTGTTGTTTCGTGCTGCACACATGTACAAGAACACATCTGAGAATGAATTTGGCAGCAATTAGCTGAAAACCCCAAAGCGCTGAAAACTACTGAGATTTAACTCATTAAATTCACTCACACTTTTAAAGAAAACGAAGAGGCTGTTGTTGGTTCAAAAATAAAAGTCTGCGGTGGAATTTACGCTGCTCATTGCTTCTATTTTTACTTTAATATTACAATGTAATCAACCTTTTCTTTGTGTGTGTGTGTGTGTGTGTGTGTTTTGCATGCAATTAGAAGTACTTTGTTGTTATTTAATGTTTGAAGTCAGAGCAGACTCCAGTCGTTTTGGTGTCCGAGGCAAGATTGCGATTTGCTGCGTAGAAAACCTGAATGTTCCTGTCTTTGTTCCCCGTGTAAACAATATTCACCACCAAATATGTTTTATTTCACAGCTTTGGGACGATAATCTAAAATAGTGAGGAACGTGTGAAGATCAAATGCACAACAAAACTGTATTAAAAAGCGAAACTTTGTAGTTTTCTGTTTCTGTGCCGTTTTATTGGCACACGTGTCGACAGAGGCAGCAAATATTTCCTCAGTCCATCTGTCCAGAACAAATCTAGATTACATTTATCTGTTGCTGAACGATAAAAGCAAAACAAGAAGCCGAGACAGACTCCTTCATGACTTGAACATGACATTATGAAGATGAGAAAATGGATTTAGAAAGGAACGGACAGAAATAGGATTTAATGAATGATTTAGAAATGTGTTGACTTAAAGATGCCAATCGTCTGCACAGTTATCAAACACTTGACTTTTGGGTTTTTATGATTTTTACCAGCTTCATTACAACACTCCTCCTGTGCTTGGTAGCAAGGTAAACTTGGACTTTTCCAGTCTCGTTAGTCACGGTTGCTTGATTGATATTTGGGGAAGTTGAGGAGAGCAAATGTTTTCTTGTAGATATTTCTCAACTTATAAAGATATATGGACAACTACCTTATGTTTATTTATCCTTCCCATTTTGCGTGATAACGTCAAACACACACGCGCACACACACACACACACAAACTGCTATATTTATACCCAAAAAAACCAGAAGAAAAGTCGTGAATTACTGAGTAGAAGTCACTGGAAAATCAGATAATAGAAATTTTTTAGAAATTTTACAAATTGCTTTACTTAAATTCGTTTCAAGAGGATTGCAGGTTGCCAATGAATTCTTTGTTTTTGTTACTAAAATATATATATATTTTTAAGACTTCTCCCTTATTTTTACCAGGCGTGTCAATAAATGTGGCCAGCATTGCATGCACTAATTTATTTAGTCCTAATCTCTTTTCTACAGTCATTAATGAATTTATGTAGCAAGTTGTTTTCTTCTTCATCTTTAAATTTTTTTTTGTAAGGTTTATTACCACACTATATAGTTGGTAAGATGTTTCTATTATGCTTTGAATCATGGTTTTTAATCTTCTTTTTCTATAACAAGAAACCCAAATTCATATTTTCCTCCTTTTTTTCTTTTTTTTTTTTCCAAAGGAAGTACCGAGTTCCCTGCGGTTAAAAGGAAATGCTTGATGTTAATTTTGGGCGAACTACTAGCAGTAAACATACATGAGGCCCACAAGCATTTTTTGATCAAATATTTATACAGGAGTCCAAATGTAATATTAATATCACCTTTATGTGGCTGCCCGGGTACGAGCAGCATGCTAATGAGGGCGGTTGGAAAGTTTGCTGAAATTTCTCTGATTGCACGTGTGTTTTCCTGCTAATTAAAAGCAATAATCTGTATTTTTCACTGCCATGAAGTTTAGTGTTGTTTTTTTTCTTTTTATGTTCTCTGTATTCGTTTGCAACGAGTCCAAAAGTGTCTTTTTGTGTTTCGGAGGGATTTAGAGCCAAAAAAAACTAAAGACGGTTAACAAGTATACCAGTGTGGGTTAATCTTAGCACATGTTATATATTTACTGAGGACCCCATCTTGTTTGTACAGTATGTGTTTACATCTGTGTGAATCTTGGCACATGGACATTGGGTGTTTGCGTTGTGTTATGTGTGAGTTTGGTTTTTGCGTGTGGTCCGACCCAGAGAAACTCTCTCCGTGCGTCGGGAAAACGTTTTAACCGTGCATGTTTGCTCTTTGCCTCTGTATGTGTGTGTGTGCGCCGGTTCCCATGTTGTGTTTACAGCACTGCGGTTCGGGAAATTCTCCTGTAAATTCCGGTTCCTCCGGCGATTAGCTTCAGTTGTCTCAAAATTATTTTTGCAGGAGGAAAGAAGCAGATATTTTACATATTTAAACAACTTTGAAGCAGTGGGCCGCAGATGAACGGGGGCCACTGGGTTTACAGGGCGGTGCTACATGGGAAAAAAAAAAAAAAAAAAGCTCCAGTGAAAATTTATTCCTATCAGAAAAGTATTATTTTTTATATATTTTATTTGTTTGGGCTGTATATCACAGTAAAACAGTAACAGGGACCAAACATTTTATAAGAAAATAGATTTCAGCAAGAAGCTCAGAGATCAGATCATATAAAAAATAAAAAAAATGAAGCATTGCATTTAATTTAAAGAATGATGCAAGAATTGCCTCAAGCATGTAACATGCCAGTATGTCAATCTCATTATATGAACTTCTTCAGGCCTACCTAAAGAACTTCAACTCATCAGTAACTTTTAAGTTAAGCTGTTCAATTTCTACTTTGAAGTTATAATTCATAACATCCACATATTTCAGAAAAATCAAAGGCAATGACCCTTTTAAAGCTCACCGTTTCCTACCCAACCCTTCATTTAATGTGACTTCTGTGCACATTAAGCTTAATAAAAAAAATTGCAGGGTTAAAGTGTTTATTTGAACTTTTATCCTATTATAGAAGCAACACACATGCAGGAGAAAAGTGCAGGACTGCGCCTTATTTCCGGTGCGCCCGTCCTCTCATCTGGTGTGGGCCCACTTGAGCGACTGGTGGCGTGTATTTGGTGTCTAATGGGATCTATAAATTCCTACTGGCGCATTTAACTACCTTATTAGAAAATATTAGTCAGAATGGCTAGCCTTACACCCCACTTGGTTTGCACTGCTACCACTGTGTTATTTAAAGCCGGAAGTTTTACGCTTTGGGACAAATAAATGTACTCTGACCCCTGCAGCCCGCTTTGTCCAATACTGTTTCATTTCGATAAGATATACAGACTGGTTTTTGTGAGGTTTGTCTTAATCAAACCATTAAATGCAGTAAACATTAACCACAAAAAGCAAAACAAATATCTTGTTTTGAGGGCGATCGGTTAGTTTAGTTTGAAAATGTTTAGGTTTTTTTGACCTGCAGATCGCTGGTTACTCAGTTGAGGGAGTTCAGTCACTGCCAAAACTTTCAAGGAAACAGATTTGAAAAGTGGGTCAAAACAGCCAGTTCAGGTGAGCTTAAAAATATGTCAAAATATTCCAGGCTGGTATTTAAACAAATGTTCATTGTCCTTAAAAAGCAAGAAAAAAATAAGTGTGAAAGCAGAAAGAGTGTTGAGTCAATGGGAAAATTGTTTTCCACTTGCCTATACACTCTTATATATATATATACAGCAAATGTAGCGTGGAGTTAGGAAACCTCAGCGATCCAACCAGATGTTTGGGGCTTCCTGGAAATCCTCCAATAGGAACATTCCTGCCTGTTTATGACCTGTTACACGCAGGCCGGGCGTATAGGACAAAACTGAACCCCAAATATTGAAATAACCGTATCCCACAGTTACTGAACATGGAAGCTAAAATCATGGCCTAACAAAGGGAACAAAATAACAAACGAGAGAGCTCACTTACTACATCTGCATTCTCGCTTAACATTCGTACTCGGCTTTGGATGTAAACGCAAGAGCTGCACACGGCTCGTCCAAAAACGCAAACCTATAAGTTAGAAACTTAAATACACACACACACACACACACACACACACACACACACACACACACACACACACACAACCCCTGATGATTATTTTGCGAGCTTTGAACATGCAGGTGCGGCTGAGCAGTTTTGGCTGCATCGGTGCTTTTTCAATTTCTCTTCTCCCAGATATCTCAGGACAGTTTGGAATTAGGCCCTCTGGACCTCTTAGCAAACAGATTTTATGCTACCCTTTTTTGCCAGTATCATTTCTCAACTTTTCTGGCAGCGATATTGATATAAAAGCCACTTGATGGATTACTCCTGTTACTTTGAGTAACTTTAGAAGGCAGTTTATGGCTTACACAGACAAGGAAGATGAAAGCAAAGGCTTGTAATAAAATAGTTATATATTTGAATACATTTATCATTTTTTTTTTTTTTTGCTGTGCACTGAGCAAAGCGAACTAAAAGCACTTTCAAAGATGGTTACGTCTGAGAGTAAATCTGAGATATGTTGGGACTCGAAGGTTGTATGAAATTTCAGACCTGTTTACACTTTCTGTGACAAATAACACTGGAGCAAATTCAGGAAGCCATTTGTTCATTGGGTATGGAAGAATCAGAGTTCAATTCAGAAATGGCATCCAAAGGCAGATCTGCTCCTAAAATTATTAGATTAAAAAAAACAAAAAAACATTAACTGCATATTAAAATTGTAACAAAACGAGATTTTGTGACATTTAAGCGCTTTGAAATTTCTCTTTTTCAAAGAACAGTCACGTTATCATGTCTGGTGTGAGGTACGTTTATGCTATTATTTTTGAACACTGTGTAATAAGATGAGTCCTAAAGGTAAGAATCAAGTTATATCTCAATTTCAAACTCTTATTTTAAAATAAGCTTTCATCTACCCGGTTTATTTGACAGAAACGACTGATAAAGATTGCTCATCCGGTTAACTAAAAGCCTGCGAAAGCATTGAAAAGGATTTTATCCACTTCATTGAAAAATTGCGACAGAGCCACAGATAACACTATAAATATCATAGTTTTTATTTAGCGGTTCAAGTTAATATTTCAGATGGGAAAAACACAAAAGGACTTTCAGCAAATATAAAAAAACAATGTTCGGACTTACGAAAAGAGAAAAGATGTCTGATTCTTGGTTTGCTCAAAAAAATCAGACTAAAATCTTGACTGGTTCTCGAGTCCTTAAAACAATTTACCATCCAAATAAACAGCAGGAAACTCATAGCCCATACAGATTCAGGTGTAAAGTAACGTGTAAATTTAACTTTGTTTCTTACGATGAGAGACTAAAGTAGCCTCTTGCGATTAAAAACTCAGAATAAAAACCCGTTTTATTAATTTATCAAGTGACTGGTTTTACCTTTAAATGAATCAGTTGCTTAGCTTTTCACAATTTGTAGCTCTACATTCGATACGTCCTCTTCAAAGTGTTGGTGCAGAGATGTCATCTCAAACATGAGACAGCTCCTTGACATAAGATGTTTTTCTTAATCGTTGGCCAGTTGCCAGTAATTTTCTACACCTGTTGCTTTTAATAGATATGTGTGTCTTGGTGTTTTAGTGAAAACTGCTTTAGTTTTCACTAAAACTAGAGTGTTTTGTGAATTCATCGCCACCCATTTCTAAAAATGATTGTCAGTGTGTCTGAAAACATTGCTGATGTTGGGGAAAATAATTTTTGTGTACTAACACAAACGTATATAAAAGTCCACACAGCAGAAACACTTAGAGCAGTCATGGACACAGGAACTACCTAGCCTGCAGTCATGTCAGTGTTTTCTTCCCAAGTAACATTCCTTGGGTTTTCCTTTGTGTTGTGATTCAGTGGATGCTATTAGGTTTTATTTCTTCCACATTCGAGCCTGTGTGGATGTCTGGCATGTATGAGCGATCCTGATCAAGTAAAGCTGCTGTGTTATCTGATAGGTCTGTGACACAGCCACAATGGCTTCCAGGCGCCTTAAACGGGGATTAAACTCTTTCTCCATGTTGCAAAAGCCGGCAACTCCCGCAAGGAATAACTTTTCTGCTCCTCCCGCTCTTTTACAGTCTCCTTCGTTTTCGCCGTGATGATTTAAACCCTGCTTCCCGACACTCGGTAATCCCTGTGTGACAAGACCCTCCTGCTTCCCGCTGCGCAGACTTCAGAAATGTCATCTTGTCGTTGATTCATAGCTTTTCACTGAATTCCTTTACCGATTTTGACATTATATCGACCCGAGGGTATTTAGTGGAGCATTGTGTTGCACAGGTTTCTGCTGCGCCGTTGTAATTTCTTGACCATATTTTGAGAGCTAAATCAGCGTGTCACGATTTAAGCAACAGTTTTATTACTTTAGATCCTTGCAAATGCTTTTATGACCCTCGAACATTTTCACTCTGTTTTTATGTTACAGCAGCAGTCTTTAACGTGTTTCGGGGGAGATTTTGTGAGATGGATCAACGCAAAAATAGTCAGTTTTTGTGAAGTAGAAAAAAAAACGGTGTTGGAAACATTTTTTAATCAGTAGAAATGTGATAACCGTGTCTTTGATTCTGTCCTGCTAACTTTGTAGAACCAACTTTTAATACAGTTGTATCATTTGGTGTTTGTCTCTACCAGCAGACAATTTTACCCATCCATCTTTGATAAAACAGCTCAATCTCTGTCAGACCGAATGGAGAGTGTGAGCATTTAAAAAAAATACATATTTTAGGTTCTATAAAATAACCAAAATTAACCATGAAGTGACATAAGTTCTCCATCCATATGCCACGATGTATCTAACATCCACACAGGGCGCCCGTCTACTGCTGCACCTCTTCCTGAGAATGAAAACTATCACGGCCCAAACTTTCCTCCACATTTGGAGGGAACCTCAGAACTGCACCCTAGTGGCTACATTCACTCATTACAACGACAGTTTAATAAACAGGAGGAAAGCATAAGGGCGGTGACACTTGACAGCTTTTGAAATGGGTGGTCCCAGTTACGTGCCTAAAGGGACCATAAATGGGCTCTTACTGGGGTTCTTGGCCATGCTGAGAACTGAGCAGCTCTCCTTGAGATGTTAAAAGCTTGGATATTTGTCCTAACTTTGCTCTAAACATGCCCGCAACTTTCTCCATGACCTGTCTGCCGTCTTGCTTGGCCTCCACGACGTTTGTTCCCTCGTGTCCTCTGAGGCCTGCCGTTATCCTGAAATTAATTTACAGGCCGACTTCTGAAAAGTGGCACTGAATTTTGCTTATGAGACTGAACATAAATGCACCACGAGTTTATATATAAATATATATATATATATATTCTCGTTTGAAAAACAAAAATCTTATTTATGGGGGTGAGCTTATTTTAGGTATGAATGATCTACAGGTTCATTTTTAATGGCTAAGCAAGACTGCGATAATAATAATAATTGAAAAATGAGTGTACAATACGTTCAAGTCTTTGCAGCTGTACAAGGAAAACAACTGTCTAATGAAGCATAGCGTACTTTGGTGGAAGACCTCTCTGACTCAAAGAGCAAAGCAGGAAGAATTATTGGAGGCTCTTGTCTTGGCAAAGCTTGAAATAATAACTCACATCGTGAGCTATTATCTAATTTATATTTCCTCCAGTTAGGTCGGCTTTTAAATCATCAACCAATAAAAAAAAAAATAAAAAAATAAACGTCACTCATAAACTCACAGTCGTCCCGTGTTTTTCCAGGCAAATTAAGGACCAGTCGAAGAAGGTCGCCAACCTGAAACACAAGGAGCAGCTGGAAAAGAATCGAAATGCCCAGCTGATGGAGGACGCCAAGAAGCGCGAGGACAACCTCAACGAAAGCTCTCAGCAAATAAAGGTAAAGAAAGTGGCGGGGGAGCTTCGGGAAGGTGGAGAAAAGTTTTTCCTCGTGTCCTTTGAGTAACTTCTGCTACAACAACACCCTGTTGTCATAACGTGATACAGAGCAGCCCGAGGCAATGTCAAACACACTCGCTCTCACACACTGCAGCTCTCAGCTGAGAACGTGTGAGAAGGGGAAGCCAAGGTGGATAATTGGCAGGGGGAGCCGATAGAAGATGGAGAAGAGGGAAGTGATGAGTAGAAAAACGAGAGGTGATTAAAGCAGGGGGGGGGGAATGAAATGAATGCTTTTTTGGGTTTTAAAAAGCTTCTTTGTGGTCGGAGAGCATTTCCTAATTGTTTGCCAGGTCCGTCAAGTCACCCGAGATGAGAGCCGTATGCGGTGTGATGATTTTGTGTGGTTTTCTTCATTTAGCTGAAGATAGTAGGTTTTCTTCTGCTTCCTTCTCATTTAACTTCGCCCTTTCACCTTAAATTTCTTCCCGACTTCCCCTGACATCCTTCAGCCTGCTTTCCCTCCTCGTCCTCGCTCTTCTCTTCCAGTAATTGCTAACCTCATTGGTTCGCTGATTATAGGCAGATGAAAACTGTCAGTGTGTGTGTGTGTGTGTGTGTGTGTGTGTTTTGTGTGAACAAGCTTATGCACCCTTTAGCTATGGTTGATTTGGTTTAAGTTGTTAAGAAACTGTCATTTGGTGTGTGTGTATGTGGTTGGATGATGAGTCAATGCGAGTCACTGAGACACACGAGACCGCAGCGGTTACAACCAGAGCTTTTGTGTGTATGCGCCAGTATCCATAACCTAAACAACCCTGCAGACGGTAACAAAACAGGACTGTAAATTTAATTCGATGCAATAAGAGCCGGCTTTGTTCCAAATAAATTCCACCGTACGGCGCATAGTCAGACACCAAGTAATGTTGGCTCACCGGGGGATTCGGATTCGCAGCACATGTGTTGGAGATGTTCTGGAGGTTTTGCTCATGGCCACTGTAATGCCTCATCGTTCCTCGGCCCTCCCTGTCCCCATCAGTTATTCATTCAAATCTAATTTACCCTGCAAAGTCAGCTCCCCAGCAAGAAGAAAAATAGATCTTTTTTCATTGGAAATTTATGGGAACTCCGATTGCACTAAGCTCCGTATATGATCAGGATAATTCAAGGCTGATGAGGGGTCGGGGTTGTGGGGCGTGATCTCCAACGCTGCTCACGGTAGCCAGCTTCTTGTGATGGCACCCGAAGACTAGCTGTTGTGTGACATTGTCCCTTCGGTTCGCTGCAGTGTGGAAGTGAACCACACCGATACAATGTGTAAATTTTATTTTTTTAAATTTTTTATTTTTGTCTTTTGTGCCTACTTGAGCAGAGTCTGTGAAACTTTCCAGGCGTGAAAACTAGCTTAAATTAAAAAAGGAGCTTTTTCTTTTTTACTTTTGCGTTCTGTGCAATTGCATGCTATTTTTTTCATCTGGCGTGTTCAAATATCTCTGCAGGCACCTACCTGGCTTGGGCCTGATTAGTACGCTTCTTCACCATTTTGTATTGTTTCGTATACTGAGGATGTGATTTTTTGATTCAGGTGTGTTTGACCAGGGACACATTTAAAAGTCATAGGACTCCGGATTTGAAGACCCCTGGTTTAGCATGCTACTTAAAATCTGATTTGATCAGGGGGTCTAAATCTGTCATATTTTATAAAAGACATCTTCCCCAACTCGGATCAGGGCTAAAACAAATAGAAATTCATCAGACAACAAGTGAATCTAACAATACGAGACGTGGACATGTGGATTTACCTTGAAATCCACATGGGTGTCTTCAAGTACGAGAGAAGTCTTTCACTGAGTCCTCTGAATCTGATGCAGAGAAAAAGTCCCTCTGAAAACAGTCGTTAAACCACGGTCCTGTTGTGTTTTATCCACACGATATAGCAGATATTTTTCTAAGACCTGGGGAAATCATACCGGCTTGTTAAAAACTGGACATACGTGTAACCGTTAACTGCAGCTGGCCTTTGTTCTGGGAGTTGTTGCTCTTTTTACGCCTGCAGATGCTTCAAATGCTCATAAAGCTCCGGCGCACTCTGAAAGGGAAGGGAAAAATCCACACACCGTAACGTGTCCCGTTTTACAACTAACTCCCTTCCACCTGAGGTACACTTTGGGCCCTGTGCACATCTGGCATGAACATGTGTCCTGGGCGAGCCGATCAAAGTTGACTTGAAATCTCTTAATTGCCCGTGTGAATGTACCCGAGACACATTTTGGATTCCTTGCGTTCCAGTCATTTGGACCGCATTCAGAGGTGGTCCTCAGTGCATATTACGGTCACTTTCTTGTAGCAGTGTAAACACGGACGTCTCTCGAGCCCTGCTGACGGACCACCAACTCAACTGAATGCCTCCCTCTGGTTAAAAACGACTCATTTGGCAGATCCCTGCACCGGGGTGGAGTATCCTCGGCTGCTGTTGACCATTCATTTCCATAATGTTTTGGTGTGTAGGTAGAAATAACACATTTAGAGGTCAATAGGGTTCTTATTTGGTTAATCTTTGCTACGGTCAAGTTCGAGATGTTTCTGGATGATAACTGCACGATTAGAGCCGTTTATCGAAGCGGACCTCGTGTGTTTTTCCATGTGGAGCAACAACACTTTCTGATTTTAAATGTTAGTGGAGATTTATAAAGTTGTGTTTGCAGCTAATCTGCTTCGTAACTCCAACTTAAAAAATGAAAATAAAGAGAAATCGATAGTTTATTACTGATTTTTACAGAGGCTGCCGATGAGTGTAGAAGGTTACAGAAGCATGAATTAAGATTATTGCTAAAAATCATACAGTGATAATTTTATCAAGTTTATTTTGATATGTTAAACTATTATGGTGAAAATTACATATGTACATCTCTAATAATAATCATCTTAGTTAGAGGCTCTTTACACAATGTGACAAAATGCTTTGCTTCTCTGAAACCTGGAGCTTCTTTAAGTCATTTACCCACATGAAATACTTTTACATGCAAACTCTGTGCAAACACTTAGGTATGGTGCATTCACAGATCCTAAAAAGATTGGATTTTTACGCGTCTCACTGTTTGATTTTCTCTGGTAGCAACACTCATGTCAAATCAGGTGGATAAATGCAGACGTGGTCAAAACCTTTTCTCTTTCTCTTCCGTCCTTTTGGCAGGACTCCCTCCGTCAGAAGGAGGAGCGCATTGAGGAGTTGGAGGAAGCGCTGCGGGAAAGCGTTCAGATCACAGCAGAGAGAGAGGTGGTGCTGGCCCAGGAGGAGCAGGCCCGCTCGCATGCCGAGAAGCAGGTACTGTGTGAGCAAGCGCCTGCTGAGCCGCATGAGATTTCCCCGAATGGTAAATGTGTGACCCAAGATTTATCCTAAACTTTTTTCCCTAATTTTGGTCCATCTTTTTTTTTTTTTTTTTGGCTATTTAATTCACCTAAACCATAATTATGGAAACAAAAAATTCTCTGTGACAGTCTCAAAAAATCGTCCGCACTGAAAGCGGGGAGCGGCGGACGAGCACGCCCGCTCCCGACTGAGCCCCTTCAGGTGCGGCTCCGCGTGTTTACCCAGTCACTCTTCATTTAGACCCGAGGTAAACACATGCCTATTTAAAGAACAGCTTTCATTCTGTCCCCTTCTGCCGGCGACACACAACCGGCCATGTTTTCAAACGGGAGTGTGCGCCAACCGCTTAAAGTCGTAGAGCAGTTCATCCAAACGGAGACAGTGGGAGAGCTCACGGCGGTGGTAAAAGGGGAGGCTCAGAAGGGAAGGGTTTGGTGGATGCAACCTCAGACCGCGGGGAGTGTGTTTGTGTGTTTCGCTCCCCGGAGCGGCGGTGACTTAACGAGGCCATAGAGATGGGAAATGTTCCTCACTGCCTACATGGGTTTTGACAAGTGGAGGGGGTTAAAAAGCAGCGTGGGCTCAGGACGTAAAAACACGGCCCGCTGTAGCTGTTGGCAAAAAAAAAAAAACCCGGCTGGACTCTTGTTGTTATTACTGCCTCTAAACGTCTGCCGTCTGCGCCGGCCTTTACTTACCGGACAGCTTCTGAGCAGACGTGTAGAGACAGCCAGGAAAACAGATGTTTTACTCCTGAGGTATATTTCCTCACACGCTCCTCCGTGGCGGGTGCTAATGAGCGGTGCTGCAGAAGAAGCTTCACACAGACAGACGATGCAGAGGAAAGACGGATAATTAAAGACTCGACGGACAGGGGAAGGCAGTCACACGGACGTGTGAAGGTGAAACGCAGCTTGCAAAACATTTTCTTCTGGGAAAAAAAAAACACACAAAAAAAAACATCAAACACATTGTTTCAAATTCCAGTCAAATTTCAAAGACATCAATACAACAAGAAAACATGTTTAAGATGATGCACTTGACAAGTTGGATTGCCTTTTTGATGTAATGATGCAACTAAAAAGAAACAGCAGTTTTCATGGGTGTACTTGCCTCTTACAATAGTGAATGTGTAAGTATATTTGACATTGCCCTTTTATAAGTTTTTTTTTTTTCTTCCATATAAATGTTAGCCACAAATATCATTTCGAAAACTGGCAATGAGTGTTTTTTTGTTTTCTTTTGTTTTGTTTTGGGGGGTTTTCAGTCACCTGAATTAATTTATAAAAATTACTCCAAGAAATTAATTGTGACTCATTCAAGAGATCACAACGTAACCAAAAGGGTCATCTAGGCCTTACATGGCCTAGTTAAAGTCAGTGTTAACGATACAACAATAAGAAATGGACTGGACAAAACGGCATCCGTGAAAGAGTTTCAAAACACCCATCTCGTGTTTGCTAAAAATTAACCAGAATATTTTTGACGAATCAAAATTTTAACTTCTTAGGCTATAAACGGCATTTTAGAAACACTAAGTTACACAGATGGTCAAACATGGTAGTGGTAGTGTGATGATCTGGGGCTAATTTACTGCTTTGGGACCTTGATAATCGGCAGTAACTGACGGAAATATAAATTCTGGATTAAGTGCAAAACATAATTATTTATGTTTAGGTCAGAGTTTATCAATAAATAGCCAAATAACTTTCAATCTTTCAGTAATGTCTGATGAGATGTGGTATTAAATAATAACAAATGGAATGAATTTATAAACTCGAACAGCAGGCCCTGCATACATGTACAGAATAAACCCAGGCAACATCTGTGCATATAAGAATTTATTTACAAAATACTTTTATCTGCGAAAACTCCTCCTTCCTGGGAACAGAGCATGAAAATGGGTCAATGCCGTGCCTTCTGGGGATTCAAAGTTTTTACCATCCTCTTTTGGTCTCCGTCTTTTTGTTTTCCATGGCTGGACCAAGCAACAATATCCTTAACCTCAAGCAGACTAGCTGTGAAGCAGGGCAGTGATCTAGTTGGCTTCTTCTCTGCTTTTAAAAGGATGAATAAAGAAAACATTTGATCAGTTCCACCACATTGAAGTCCCTGTTCCACGTGGTTCAACTTCGTCGACAGCGATTGCCGAGCTGTCGCATCGTTTAGGCTGAGAAATATTAAAACGCATCAAAATGCCGCAAGTGCAACTTCAATTAGGGAAGCCAGAGGCCACTAATGGCAGAACGAGGCTTTGTTTCCAAAAACGCTCCCATGGAAGGGGAAGGAGCAGAGATGTCAGCTCGTGGTGAAAGACTGGAGATGTCAGCCAAACACCCGCTGCAGTCCTCTCCCAACGTCAACAACTCTAACTCAACCTTTCAGCGAGCGCACACACACGTGTGTTATGTAGCGCTTACAGACAGAACAGAGGATACTTCTCTTTTTTTTTTTTTTTTCTTTCTTTTTTTTTTAAACACAGACGGACAAATATGGCCAAAAGAAGTGCGACCTGCTGCTTAAGCCGAGCACAGACCATTCCCGAATCGCATTCGGAAGAAGCCAGATGGAAACCAGCTTCGGGAAATGCGTCTCTGTGGGCACAAGTAAATCATAAATAAATATTTTCGAGTTCCTTTTTATACAACTGCGTCAGCGCAATTATCTTTTCACATAATGATTCATAAAAACGACGACAGGAGAAGCCGATTTCCTCCCTTAACGAGGCCGGCTGGTTCAAAGGGCTCCCACATGCAAGTGCTGCCAAACTGGTCCCACTTATAAACAGACTCCGACTCGATACTGGTGCGTGCTATTTTTTTTTATTTATTTTTTCTTCGACTGCACTGTCAACACGTGTGTGTGGGACTGTCCCATGAACCTGATTTGCCTGTCAAAAGCTTTTGACCAGAACCACATGAAAATAAACCAAAACTTTTGCTGCTAGACATGAGTCACTACTGTATGTGCGACCGGCGCAGAAAGGTGTGCGTGTGTGTGACACAGGAGTGAGCCAGCGCCGTGACACACTCCATCTGTCTCAAACTGGAGACAGACGTACCCCTCCTCGGCTTCCCGTTTTCTATTAAGCGGAGGATTTTTTTACTCCTTGAACCCGGTGCTCCTTTTCTCCTGCGGTTCATCTCGTTTTGATCTTAAAATAAACCTGGAATCATTCTTGAACACAAGCGTCCACGGCACCGAACGGCTCGCGGTCTCCATGGTGCCGACGCACAGTCTGGAACAGTCTAGAGAGCGACTCGAGTGTTTTACAGAGCTGCAATCCGTCCATACATACATAACATGAGTTCATAGTAAACCTAAGCAATGTATCCATTATGGTAAATTATAAACTAAGAAATTTGAGTCTGGAATGGTTTGCAAATCAGTATTTCCACAAACTGCATCTTGCTTCTTTTCCAGTCCCTCAGTTCTCATGCTTGGCCGTGTCACTCCTACCTTATTACCTCTCCACCCCGTTCTCACTCGGTCACGATTATTGTTCTGCGTCACCTTTTCCAACCATTTTTTCTTTTTTCCCCTCCTTTTTTTTTTTCTAAATGCTGCTTGTATTTCTCTCTGTGATTTGTATTTAGTCCATCATGTGGTCGTCCTCTCTTATTTCTGCTTTTTTCCAAAACAGCTTACCTGTGTTTATAAAGTCCTTCTTCATCTTCTTAAATTTTTGTTTACACCTGTCTTCTTCCCTCCTTACCTCTGGATCCTGAGGCCTTTCCTCTGCCCTTTTCATGTATTTCTCTCCACTCCATTGAATTCATCTCCTCCCCTCACTGCGATCACTCTTCCTTCTCACATCTCTCTTTTTCTCTGTCATTTGTATGCAGCTGTCTCACATTCCAATTCATGAGTTCACCACAAGTGGATTTAAGTGGTCAAAGGTAACAAAGAATCACCACGTGCCACTCTCGGCGTTCTTGTTTTTTCCCGTTATCAGGTGGTACTTTTGTTTTAATTTCATTCTTCCTTTTATCCATGTGCTTATATTCTTTATTTTAACAAACAGTTGGAGGGAAAGTTGATTTAAAATCATCTTTGTTTTGCCTCTGGTTGTCTTGCAAACTCAAACTTTGAATAGTTTAGCTCTCACAAGGACTTTGCATCAATCAGAATATGAAGAAAATATCACTGATGTCTTATTTTTTTGTTTTTGTTTTAGGGTTTTGGCTTTTTTTCCCTCATTTTTGTTTCACATTTCTCTGACATCTTACATCAGACTCTTGTTTTGTGTTTTTGTATGACACCATTTATAAAATAACTGCAGACAAAAATGATGTGCGTGTAGCTTCCTCTGTATATTCCTCTTAAGAAACCCCTATGTATAAAGAAAGGTGGCGATTGGTGAGCAAGGGCTTCTTTTCTTGCTCCACACCCCCTCAGTAGAACATGCGAATATAAAACTTCCTTCACTGACGACAACAACAGAGGCATTCAAGCAGTTTTCACCTGCTGGTTACCGACGTAAGCCTGGACCCTGAACATCCTAACCAGTTTCCTTCCGTTTCATGGTTACAGTTTGGGACTTCTTGTATGTTTGGTTACGTAGGGATGCATCCAAATATCAGTTTAAACATGTTTAAATTGATGATCTTGTTTAGAAATGGTCCCAGAAGAGAGATCGGTCGTATGAACGATTCTCAGTGTTTTGCAGACTTTTTCAGCTTAACTTCAAACTCCACAAGCTGGAGTCAATCACAGAAACAAACAAGACGTCGTGTTATTTAGGCGTTTTGTAACCTTCAGTACCACATGAAGATATAGAGCTGAAATTAAGTATATGTTTTATCCTGAGGCCTAATCGAATTGGAGAAAATCTCCAATACATTTATTTAAAATGTATTGTTAATTGATTGTCAAGTCGGTCATTATAATATAAATACACCTTAGCGTGATATCAAACGTTACATTTAAACTCTTGCAAAAGGCAGTTAAAATTATTTCCCTTTTATTCGGTTTGTCTTGATTAGGTTTCTTCCTGACTTTGGACGTTAGCCGAATCGTTGTCTGGCCTTAAGAAATACACATTGACCTCGCACACATTAAAATGACACAGTGATGTAGAGCCAGTGAAAAGAGCAGGCCGAGATAAAATATGCATCAGAAAAGTGAAGGAGAAAAAGAAACGGCTTGGAGGAAAAAAATAAAAATAAATAAAACGGGGAGTAGGAAAACGACCTGCTTGACGTTCTGCACTGGAGAGTGATTTCTTAAACCTTTCAGACTGGTAGTGCTCAGACACTTTCAAACAAAAAGGTCCAATAGAAGCCAAAGCTAGATGTGTGTTTATGTGCCTGCGTCAGGTGGAGGACCTGCTGGTTGCCATGGAGAAGGTGAAACAGGAACTGGAGGTGATGAAAGCCAAGCTGTCATCGACCCAGCTCTCATTGGCTGAGAAGGAAGGTCATCTGACCGCCCTGCGAGCCGAGAGGCGGAAGCACCTGGAGGAGGTCCTTGAGATGAAGTAAGAATATAAAAACACTCGTATCTCATGTTTTTAGTGCCTTTCTTTATATTAATGTGTATTTCAGCTGTGCTTTAGCATTGAGTTTTATCCATCCAACTCTGCATGCACCACTTATCTTTTCATTTCCTACTGGTTTCTTAACGAGCGCACACATATGGAAAACGTAGTATTTAAAGGTACGCCATTAAATATCGCACAAATTCACATTTCTGCATTTTGTTTTCTCATCTTGCACTAATCTGTCTAGGATTTTCTTAAGAAAATTTCTTAAGGTTTATTTTATTGCCGTGGTTTCAGTGGAGAACTTGTTGATTTTCTCCAAAACAGTAAATACTTTTGGACTGATAAAACTCTGTTGAGATCTAATGATTGTTCTCAGGATGTGGTCTCTCTTTTAGTTCTTTTTTTTTTTCTTCCCCCAGGAAGTTGCTTTTATATGTGATGATCATTTTAGGTACTGGGAATCCACAGCAAACAAAGATGCTATTACTTTTTAATGCCATCTTTCAGGCTTTATGGACTGAGCATTTTGTACTGTGGTGTATTAACTTTAATAGCGAACAACCACATAAATGCTAGGGGTCCACTGTTCTCCTCACAGTGTTAATAAAAAGGCTACAATAAAGCCCTGTTCCCCCAAAGAAACCAACCTTCGGTTGGAAAAAATCATTTGCATTTCTGCGCAGAACATATAGGGATGTATTTATGACTTGTGAATAGCATGACTTTGTTTTAAAAAAAAAAAGAAAAAAAAAGCTGAAAACGGTGGAAAAAGCAGTGGTAACATACGTGATGTATTTGCCTTTTTGCTGAAATTTTGGTGAACGGAAAGCGTTAAGTCGTACCAGTGTCCTCGACGACCCTGAGGATTTAAAGTAACTTTCCTTACTCATAGTGCATTGCAAGGAAATGTGATCCCAGATATCAGAGCTGTCCAATGGAAGTGGGTGACAATATAAACTCTTCAGAAATGGCTTCACAATAAAATAGTTTGGTATGAAACGGAAAAAAGGTTGCTTTTATTTGAACTTGGAAAATAGAATTTTCTAATTCCAAGCCTGAAAAAAACAAACAAACAAAAAAAAAAAAAAACAAGTTGGATTTCGAAACGATGAACGATTCACGTCAAACCCATCCACAAAATACACACAAAAAGTTTCCCATTTGTTAATTCCCGTTTCATTCGATCAGTGTCGCACGGACATTAACGACTTTTTTGAACTCTGTAGTCTCTGATAAACCCCACTCTGTGGTTGTAAGACATCTTGGAGAACGTAGTTTGTTCTCCCACAGCGGAGATATGGGTTCACCACTGATTGCATAATCTCATCTCAATATCTCTCTGCATGGCCGTTGCCTTCAGTGATGACAAGCAATAGTTCACAGTGAGAGAAAAGCTGCCCCACACAATTACACTGCATCCACCAAAAGCTGCTTGGCACTGGCAATGAGAATTTGGGAGATTTTCATTGGCACAGCACAGACACTCAACTCTGGCTTAACCACTAATGCATTTTCTTTGCAAATGTGGCAATAAACAGGATTTCCAACAGTTTGAGATTTACTGCCACAAAACAGAGTTGTATCAAAGAAGTAATCAACCAAAGACAAAATGTCCTTGCTTTTTATGTTAAGTTTACATTGTTATTTTCTTTCATGGCTTTGCCCTGCAGGACAACGCCAGAAATAGAAAACCAGGAGTTTAGGAGTTTTGACTTCTGAAGTAAATCGAATGCAGCGTTACGGCAGGCGGTTTCCCTTTCATACTCAGATTTTTCCTGACATATGAAACCGATTAGTTTAGTAAGACAAACATTGTTCTACCCTCTCCTGCTTTCCAGAAAGCAAAAGAAGATGTATTTTCTTTTGCATTTTTCAATCATATCTTGGCTAGGAGCGCTATCTACTGTACGACATAACAAACCAGCTTGGTATTCATAATTTCCTGAAATCAGCCCATTTAACTCGGCATCATTAAGCCCTTGATCTCTCGATATCTGCAGCAGTTTTTCCATGTAGCTCCAGTGATCCAGGAAGATGGTGATTGGACTCAATGACACGAGCTTCACCCGACACCTCATTAACTCTCCTCTCGTTTCTTCTCTCGCGTCTCTTCTTTCATCTTCCTTCTCCTTCACTCTGCGCTTTAAAGCCATCGAGATGATGCTAATGCAACAACCATGTCCCACTGTCCAACTCTTCACATGATTGATTACATATGCAGACACCAACACACACACAGAGTCATGGCAGGCTGTAACCCAGCGTTCGTTTTAATGTTGTTTTAATAGATGGGTTTGTATTTTAAGTGCTGCTGAGATGAGTCCAGCAGTCATGTATTTTCTGCAAATTTACATCCTCTCTGAGCCCTCACGGTGACATCTGATTTAGTGGAACAACACTTTGGGCTGAAATGGAAGCCGTGGAGAATATTCATGTTAGGCATGTCCTGCCTCTTAAAGTGGGCTATGAGACAATGTTTTATTGTGGCCAAATGGGAAATGAACTCTGTGATTTCATTTTCCTGTTCTGTGACCATGACATTTTCCACTAGGATTGTATTATTTTGTTTTTGAGAAGGGTTTAGTGCAGTTGGTGTGGGGGATTTTATCACCTTTTTTCAACCCGGTGCGGTTTTCTGCTGGTACATAGATGCATAAATGGATTCTCTGTTTTTATATGCGAAATTGCTCCATGTACGAACGTCCAGACACGTCCGAGGTTTCCTGTTGCAAATTTATTGGCCCGTTAATGAGTATTTATGTAGCACACACAGACTTTAATAGACACTTACCTGCTTTGTTAAATACAGACCACACAGTTTTACAGGAACACAAATATCCGCCATACTGTTACAAGTTGATTTACCAGAATGTTAATCAGATTTTATTTTATGTTTCCCTTCTGACTTGCTCTTTGTGGAGGGTGTGGGGTTTGTTCCTTGCAGCAGGTATGATCAAATATTTCACTGTAAACTCTCATATGGTCCTGGTTAGTTTTATTGTTTATGTGCTTATAGATGACGGTTGTCAGAGGAATCAATACTCGGTTAACAACTTCCCACCTCATTGTTTTTCTTTTCCCTTAAGCGTTAGCTCAGCACATCCAAAGTGAGCATAACTTAACAGGTTTTATCTTTATTTATTTATTTTTTTATTAATTTCATGGAAATTATTATACCCCCGTCTCATCATTGTGTGTCAGACTTTTTCATTTTACAAGTTTTGGAAAACAAGATGGTAGAAAAAAAATTATTCTCCCCCGGTCGCATTCCTAAACATTTATCACTATAGCTTATACGATTTAATCACCACATAAACACCACATGAGCTTTGCAGCTTTGACATGCCGCATAAACAGCACATTTACAAACCAAATGTACCGAATAAAAGCAACTGCAACTCAAACAGCAATAAGCTATGTGGACAGTTTAGTCACCTGGAGATCATGTAGGTTTAAAACTGAAAGTGAAACTACAAGGCGTTTCTTGCTGTCTTATTAGTTTGGCTAATAATTGTTTGTCTCCTCGACAGAGCATGGAAATATCATTCCCATAAGGTCAGCTGACTTAAAAACGAGAAAATCAATGTTTTAGATTGACCATCAAATAGCTCTGATCTTAGTTTTACTAAACATTTTTGGGCAGAACTGAAACGGTGTCAAAATTTCAACAAACCGTTGTCTGACCCAAGTCACCCAATTTAAAAGGCAATTCTACCACATACAAAGGATTTTTATGTAAGGGTTATTTTTAGCATTTAGCAGATGGACATAACTTTTTGAAACCCAAATAGACCAAGAACAGGAAAGTTTTATTCTTCTTTTATGCCCGACTATGTAAGAAAAAGGTTGTGTGCCTTTCACACGGTGTACGTAAATATCTCTGCGTTACCCTACTATTTACAGACTTCTTTCCTTTGTTTAGCTTTGGATTGACCTTTTAGCCATCTCACTGATGTCTTACCTAAACATTAGTTTCTGGCTAAGGAAGCTACACATTTAACAGTAAACTCAGTATATATTTAGTGGCTAAAAATGTTCGTTCTGAGCATAAATGTCCTCCTGTTGGAAGTCCTGTTTCCCCTTCTCAATGCTTTCCCCGCCTGCGTTGACTTGGCAACGCCGCTGATGGCCCTTTAACACCAAATTGCTGATTCCAGTGCTGGTTCTAAATCAAACCAAAGGAGTCATTCCTTCCATTTGAACACAAGCACTTTATCCAAGACAGGAAATCTGGTACAGTAGCACTAACTCTTTGCTGGTCCAGACCAAAACAACTCATCAAGGGGCTGTGGGCAGCATCAAGGAAACCAACCTACCGTACCGCCATAGTGCTATTTCCGAATGATACCCAACACTTGTAAAGTCAAAGAAAGACGTTTTTGTTTGGTTTAGTGCTTTAGCATCTCATGCTAGAGTTGGAGAAAACCATCAGCTTGTCAGCACTTAGTTTCAGCTTGCTTACCGATGTGTGTCAAACATTTTGACTGTGTTTCCGTACACAAAACATGCCGACCAGCTGGCTAACCATTTTCCTGCTGTTTGCCTTTTTTTTTTTTCCCCTTGTGGAAAAAGCAACAGCCAAGTTTTTATGGAAAAAAAACTGCAAACATTGTGTGACTCCAAATAAACACACTTTTGATCATTAAAATTTTTCCCATGTTGGGTTGCATATCGTTCTGAAATTATATTTGTATTTATAAGACTGTCATTTTTCTTCTTATGCACATTTCACTCAGATGTCTCCTGGTTCTCTGTTACAGTTTCCCTTTGAAAACTGCCTTTTTGTAAATATTGAACAACTTTACAGATTTTTAGTAGCACAAGTTTTATTTTGACTCAAAATTGATCCTTGTTGGTATTTGATTAAATTTCCTTCTACAAATTTTTGGTAGCCATCAACGTGACAGGATTCTGGCTGGATATTTAACTTGTGCTTGTCATTGTGGCTTAATAGTTTTGCTCTGGAAGATGTTTGACTTGTTTGTGTGGGCAGCTGCATATTTCAGTTCAGGGGGAGATTTTAGCCGAGGGACTTCTTTCTTTCAGATTTTGAACATCCTAACCAATTTCCTTCAAACTGTTCATAATAGTTTGAGTCAGATGAATAATATTTGGACAGATTTATTTAATATACTTAAGAACTTAATACAAGTGGTCAAATATCCAGCCAGTGTTGTGCTGGAAGTTGGAATTAGAAAAAAAAAAATCCACATTAAATTCAAACTTATGCTTCTAATTTTCATTCTATAAATGATTTAACATTGTATGTTTTTTTTTTTTTTTAGTTATTACACCTTCAAAAAAATTATCTATACAAATCACTGACTTCTGATTTGAATCCACCAGCTAACACACCTGGAAAGCTTTTAGAGCAAACTTAAATAAGCTGGCAAAGCGTTAAAAGCTTTTCTGGATAAATGAAAATGAATCGGGCAGCATGAGATTTGGTACAGTATCACTAAAGTCCTTTACGCAGATATTCTTCTGAGAGTTGAGGGGTTGGTTGATATTTTGCACATCGCCACATGTAAAATAAAAAAGTTTAAATTATAAAGTCTGACAATATTCTTCTCTGGAGCCAAATTGCCTTTCTAACCTAAAAAAAAAAAAAGAAAAAAAAATGTGATATTTGCCGCCATATTCTGCACCAGTCAGCAGTTTCTGGTCGCTCGGCTGAGTTTTGTCAAATCTACTATTTTCTACTCTGTCCTGGTTTTTATCTGATTAAAAGCAGCCTTTGGAAAATCCATCAGGAAATCCCTTTTACAGGAAAAACTCCACTGAATCACCTGTAGGAGCGTACAGCTTGAAGAATGTGTGACACTTCACAGAGAAAGAGAACTACTGCACGGATAGCTGCTGGTTGTCTGACTGAGTTATGTTAATGACACCGTTGCTCGCATATTTCACGAGATGTGAGCAAATACGTCATGCGTTTCTGGCTTTCTCCCACAGTTAAACACGATCGCTATAAACGCCGCCGCGTTCATATATCTCATAAGAAACTGGCTGTGTACACACGGGGGCTGCTGTAATTCCTGGGGGTCTCATGTCTGATTTCATGCCTTGCATTAAATCGGTGTAGGGTTTAATGTTGCTCTAAGGCGTGATATACGATACCCAGTGTTTCGCGGACACAGGATACCTTAACACACATGCGCACACGCTCATTCCCATGAAGAAACATACCGAATACAGCTGGAAGAACACACATCCACTCTCCTGTTTCCTCTCTCTACACACACACACACACACACACACACACACATACACGGAGCGGTGTGTCGGTGTGGCTGTGTGTCTTTCTGCGTTTTCCGAGACTATGCAAACTAACTCTGTGATACAGTTGGTGGAATGTGCTGACAATGTGTGTGTACCAGCAGGGAGGCGGTCTAAGATTTGTTTGAATTAAAAACCTCAACTGTTCTGCTTTACTGACACTGAACACACACCTCTTTTATGCTTGTATTCTCCTTACAATGTTTTTTTTGTGTGTGTGTATGTCCATTTAGCGCCAGAATTTCATTTGTTTGGACACCTTGAGTATTTTATTAATTGATTTAATGACAAAAGTTAAACAAAGATATTAGCTGTATTTTTTTTTCTTTACTTGGTTGTCTTGTACTGCTAGTTTCAAAAAGTATTCTTAGCATAGTTTTCCAATCAAAAAGTGTCATTTATTTTTTTTTAATTTTTAATTTTTTGTAGGTTGGTCCAAATTAACAGTATTTTGGGAAATACAGTCGTTTATCTTTAACGAGAAAAGATGTCACAAAGATCAGTGGAAACCAAACAAATCCGTTAGTTTAAATAAAGTGAAAAAGAAAAAATCTGCAATACATAAGTTTGTATGCCTTTTTAAATTATGTTTTCTTTTTTTTTTTTGTTTAAGTTTTTTAAAGCAACTAATGCCATTTTTGATGGATGTCAGAAAAAAAAAACTAATGTAAATTTAAGGCAAAAAAGAACAGCTTGGGCATGATAAGACAAGCGTGAAAGGGTCAGGAAAAGACCTGAGTTGACGCAAGGAAGAATAAATGTTTTTACAAAAACAGGAATGCAATGGAAACAAGATAAGAACCAAATGTCCAACAACAATTTACTCAATCCAATAAACTGCATGTCAATGGGAAACACATGATTGCTACACCTTTAACTTCTTTGCTCCATCCTTTCACCACTTTTTCAGGGTACGGTGTGCAAAGTGTACATCCTCTGCTTATATAACCGTATAAATAACTTTTTGTTTTTCATTCTCAACTGCTCTTTGGTTCGCTTTCACCATGTAATCATTATACTTGATATTTTATCAGCTTTAAGATTAGAGCACCAACAACTAAATAATTGACCAAGGACAGATTTTTGTGTTCTGTTTATCATCATTATTTTGGTGTCTTAATGTGAAGGTTTTTATGTTATGGCTAAATAAAGAACGGTTTGGTTAGTCTGAGTTGGAGACTTTGTGTTGTGTTTTCTGGTAGTTTTCAGAATGGTAAAATTGGCTTTATTACAAGTTTCGACTAAATCAATGCGTGTTTTTCGTGGCTCAACGTCCCATTTGATAAAAACACAGGGATTCCTGTACGGTTTTCTTAATTTCTTCTGTAAGAAGTGTGTCAACCACACCACACAACACAATATTGGTTTAATAGTGCGGAGCTTTGTGTAATGCTGAACTTTAAATAAAACGTGCAGACACTCCAAGACGGCTTGCTGTCTTCAAGCTTCCTGCAGCGGAAAGCTGGGCTGATGCTTCAAGGTGAATGCTATAAATTCAGTTTATTCCTCTTGAGCTGCTCTGCTCTCTGTTTTATCTCCCTCCCATCCGAACGCATCCCTGCACCCCTTCCAGTCACCCACCACCCCCTTCATTCCTGCTGTCCCTCCTTCACTCCATCTTTCACTATGAAATACCTCAACTCGATACATCCCCACAAACTCCTGTCTCTTCTTCCTAAAATCCTTCCATCCCTCTTCCCAGTTTCCATCCTTTAACAGCATACATCTGCGTGGAAACGCTGCTCTGACCGGATCTGTGTTTTTCCGGCTGCATTTCATCCCCTCTCGCTGTGTTTGTCGTCACACTTGTCACTGCATGCTGAAACTAATCAATGATGTGTGTGACTGTGTGTGTTGTCAAAGAGCCCATTTCCAACGGCTCTGTCAGTGGAACGACATTTCCGCCTTTTGCAACCATCATCTCTGCAGATATAACAAGACGCTCACAAACACACACACACACACACACACCATCAGCTATACCACCGCCAACAAAAAAAAACAAAAACGTACACTTAAGCCTCTCGAATGCACGCGTAGTAACTTCCAAACTCCTTCGTAGCTTTCTCCCTGGCAGCAGCGCTCCGAGATGCACACCCACACATAAAGACGCTAGCATAGAAAAATGCATCCTCCCACACGAATGCATGTACACATGCTTATGGCATCACCAAAAAGAAACACATGCTCTGATCCTTTCACACAACAATGAGCTTAATCCACATTCACAGTGTGCCGATGGAAGTCTGTGTTTGTCTGCCTTTTTGAGAGCTTTATGTGACGAGAAGAGGCATGCCGATTTGACACTTAGCCCCACAATCTCGAATCACCGCTTGCTGCTTTGTTTCCTGTTTCTCTTCTGCTCTCCAACCTCGCCACTCTTATTAGTTTTGTCCTTGAGGATCGGGGCAGTGACAAAGGCTGTTAGAGCTACAAAATATGATTTCATGGAAACTTTGGAATCCACAACTCTGCATTTTATTTGCAGTTTGTTGAAGGGTGTGCTGAATTCTTGCACCAATTACGTGAGATAATTGGATAGAATGTTATTATAGGAGGCAAGAGCAAGTGTGACATCCTAGAACCAAAAGTAATAAACTGGGAGAAAAACAAAAGTGTAAAAAAAAAAGGATGCAAAACAAACTTAAACCCACTTGTTTTCCTTTGCTAATTGCTGG